>NC_140254.1:14159968-14164968 GCF_949987555.1 Borostomias antarcticus
GAGGGGGGGGAGAGGAGAGAGAGGGGGAGAGAGGAGAGAGGGGGGGAAAGGAGAGAGAGGGGGAGAGAGAGTGAAGGAGGGAGATAGAGGGGGGAGAGAGGGGGGGAGAGAAAGGGGAGAGAGAGTGAGTGAGGGAGAGTTGAGAGAGATGAGAGAGAGAGGGGGGAGGAGAGAGGAGAGAGACAGAGGCAGAGAGAGAAGCAAAGAGAGCAGGGAGGGTGGGGGGGATGCGGAAGGGGAGGAGCCATGGAGAGAGAGAGAGAGAGAGAGGAGAAAATAAAAAACATTACATTGAAGACTGCGTTTCAAAGCTTTCAAAGGTCACTTAACCCCCCCCTTCACACACACACACACACACACACACGCACACACACACACACACACTCGCTCAGAGGCCATCGACACAGCGATGAGACCCCCACAGCTCTTGATTGTTGAAATTAATATTTAATTAGGCTGCGTTTAATTAGCGGGCCAGCCAGTGGGCGGTGCAGTGCGGAGGAACGAGGTTTTGGCGTGTAATAGGACTTCTCCAGACGAGCGAGACACAGAGAGGCTCCTCCAACACACGCGTGCAAACACACACACACACACACACACTCACACACACACACACACAAAAACAAAACACTCGGATAGGAACATATAGTAACTGTTGACAATGCTTGCACAGCGTCCCTGGATGACCCCCCGCCCCGCCCCCCTCTCAGGGATTAATAAAGCGTTATCTTACATAAAAAGTAATATAATGAGAGAAATAATGACAAAATAGACATATTTTGTCCAACTGAGTAATGTTGTGAAATGGCCACGGGAGATACCATGCATATGCAAATCCAAGCCAATCATCAGCTTGTCCAAACCCATAGATATGATTTAAAACCTCAGAGTATGATTGCCAAAAGCAAATTAATCGTTCACTGAAAATGACAGCAATATGCTGTGTGGGATACAATGGAGGCCAATGCTTAATTGCATTTATGCATAATGGATTAACCTGTTAATGGATGTGTTGAAGTCACAATATCTACACTGGGAACAATTGCTCTAACATGTCTATGGTCCTGGAAGGAACGCGGAGTGCCCTACTCTTAATCTCTTTGATTTGAAATATGATTGTCTAGCCCAATTCACTCTGCTCAACAGAAATTTTAATTTGAATTGTATTTTCCTAGGCATGCTGTCAATATTTGAATGCATCGAATATATGCATCGACAATGCATCGATGGTGCATACAATATGAACAGTATGCACAATGAACTGTAACACTCTAGTATGTGCAAACCTACCATGGCAAATACATTGATTCTGATTTTGATTCTAACAAATTTGTTTCCTGCTCTTTTGTTTTAAGATATGAATTAATTTAATCTTCATCTAGAGTGCAGTATTATAATGGTTAAAGACACATCATGGACGCACTGTCCTCATTTACAACATTAAGAAGATTTATTCTTATACACGGGTAAAGGAAGGAAACATTTAGGTGTTTGAATCAGGCCGCTTGTCTGCCTGTGGGCTTTCTCTGTCTGTGGTGCTGGAATGACTGCTGGAGTAGTTCAAATAGGAGGCTTTCATGTTTGAACTGGGCCTGTGGCTGTCTGTCCATGGTGCTGAAATTGAGAGTAGCTCTAATAGGAGGCCTGCATGTTTGAACTGAGCCTGTGGCTGGCTGTCCATGGTGCTGAAATGGAGAGTGGTTCTAATAGGAGGCCTGCATGTTTGAACTGGGCCCTAGTCCCTCTGCATGGTGCTGAAAGTAACCGGTGGGGAATTTCAACTCATAGGGGTGAATTCACAAAGGGATTGCGCCGATTTTTCTACTGCTATACCTGTGCAAATAACCCACAAATAAACCTTGCTATTCACAAAGCACTCCCAAAGGGTGAAATACCGTGCTAACTGCGTTGCCATCATCATAGCGTTTCTGTGCGCTTGTGTTATTTGCGGATATTTAAATGAGATAATATAGGTGGGGAAGTGTGCCCATTTCTATGCAAATGTGCCTCATTGCAAAAGCAGTCGAATTCACAAAGATCGGCACTAATTGCCACACGCAGTTATAGTGAAATATTCACTGGTAATTGAAGCGCATTGATAAGGGGTGTCATGGCCAGCGTTTCCGGTGATGGTGGCAGCAGTTATTGTAGCAAGGCGAAGGCATCATAATGCCAGGCGTGCTCGTGAGAGAATATTTCAAAGGAAAATATTACTTTTTGATTTAAGCGAGACCGAAATCATCCGGAGATACAGGTTGCGAGCTCAAGCAATTCTTGCTCTACTTGATGAAATCAAGTAGGATGATATTGAGCCTGCCACCCAGAGATCCCATGCAATAGGTCTACCTGGCATTGTCAAACTGCTCTCAACAGGTTCTTGCATCTAGCTCCTTCCAGACACCTATCGAAGGTGCCTCTGGACTATCACAACCATCAAATAGGCTGTATGGGATGTTGTACCAGCCATTATTAACAAAGTGGCAAGATACATAAAATTTCCCCAAAACAGACAGGAAATTGAAGAGACAAAGCAGGAGTTATTTATCGTTGCCGGTGTTATGCCATTTTTTGCACCCCCCCTCGCCACCAAATGCACCCCCTTACACGGGAGCGCGCGCGGATACTACCAGACATTGATTTCATGCTTCCTGCAGTTGTAAAACGATATAAAACTATGTAATCTTCTTTGGGTGCTCATCAATGTTGGCAAATGATCTGATGTCTATGATATGAACATATGATTGATTAAACTCAGAAGTAAATGTCCTTGATACGATAGGAGATCTATCAATTCCGAGGGCGAACTCCATGTTTTCGAATGCAATTTGTTCTGCCGCAGAAATTAATTCTAGATTAGAATAAAGGAGTTATTTCTCAAATGTATCACATAGCCTACTGTCAGAAATGAATTGCCTATTGTGGTATTATCACGCCTGGAAAAACGACTCAATGAAAGGGAATCTAGACTGAGTAACCTCCTTACTGGTCTACTGTTGGGTGTTGTTTATTATACTGTAGTGTGCATGTTAGTCTGTCCAATGAGCAAAGGTTAGAGACTCATTTAGACATGATTTATACCATCAGGAACAATTAGGCCTCATTTACAAATAGTCTCATTCTGAATTCAATTAAAACTCAATTTCATTTATTTCAATTTAATAAAAAAAATAATTGCAAAGCCTGAAGACACTTTAGGGTCAAACATAGTTCTTATTTTGGTCTGTTTTGAGTCAACATTGAGAAGTTCATACGTGATGGCCTTCCTGGTTCAAATGTAGGGGAGTGCGAAATTATGAAATTTATTTTCCGACATTTTATGGTCACACCGTTACCGGCTCATATTTTGGTTTGAACATTGAGAGGTTCATGTGACGGGGGTGGTGGGTGTGCAAAAAATGGCATAGCACCAGCTTCCCCAATGTTGTAGGCGCTATTGACTGCACTCACGTTTGAATTGTACTACTATGGGAAAACAAACATGTTTTTAGAAATAGGAAGCAAACGCATTCAATCAACACTCAGGTAGTGTGAAATGCAAGTAGTATAATAATGAATGTGGTTGGCAAATTCCCATGGTCGGTGCACAACAGCTAAATGTTTTAGGAACAGCAGTCTGTACGGTATGATGCAAGACATGAATGACAATCCCTGGTTACTGGATAAGAAAGTTGTTTTGAGAAAACGTTTGTGCTGTAATATTCATTGCAAATGTGTGGGGGAAAAGTATGTGCTTTGGTATCATAGCTCTCAACTCCAGCCATGGCTGACGACACCCATGCGCAATCCCCCCAACATTGGAGAGGCGGCAAACAGTCAGGCTCATATCAGAAGACGCGGTGTGATCGAGCGCACATTTGGCATCTTAAAAAGCCGGTTTAGATGCCTGGATCATAGCAGTGGGGCAATGCTATATAGTCCCTCCAAAGTATGCCAGATCATTGTACTATAGTGTGCTGCATCCTGCACCACACTGCCATGAGAGCCGGTCTGCGCATGGATGTGGGTCTGCTGATGTGGGAGCATGGAAATAAAGACTCCGATGATGACCAGGAGCTGTGCGAGCAGATGAGAGCAGACATGTCAGGCAAAACATAGTAGCACATTATTTCACATGATTTGCTTTGCTGTCTCTGCAACCAAATAAAGTTGTCGAATTACACCTTTGTGACAAAAAATACAAATAGGCCTACATCATTAAACCTACACTTAACATTAAATGGAAAGTAAGAAAAATAGCCAATGCCCAACTTCAGCCTAAACATTAATCACCATGGACAGCTCTGCTCAAACTAATTTATTTTGGAATGACATGACAAACAAATGCAATGACAAAAGATACAGTGACACAAACAAAGGATGCCTGTTTTGTGCCTATTGAATATTTTCTCCTTTGTTCTCTTTTTCAAATCATTCCACCTCCGTGGGTGCATGTTTGAGATTCGCGAGAAGAACATCTGTTAAGATTCTCCTTATGTGCGTGATGCAACCCGATTTCGAAATCAGTTTGGATTTTAAATATCCTGTAGTGTGAGCCCGGCATTAGGCAGTATGGAACAGTATAGTAGGATTTAGCAGGTAACCAGCATACCAGTGGAGAAGGCAATGCTACCTCACTCACGGATGGATTTGCAGCGTTTATATAGTCACGTCGTCCACTAATGCCGTCCTAAAAGTAGTAACTCAGAGCTGTAGGAGCCCGCTGAAGGTTGGGGATTGGAACCTGTCAAATGGGCAAGGGACCGCGGCAGGGCCCAGGATGGATAATGGAACGAGGCCAGCCTGTGTTGGAAGGGGGGGCTAGGCGTTACTTCTCTGGCTGCTGTGGGGTTTACCGCACTGTTTGCAGTGTCAGACTGCAGCATCTGTCTGAGCCTACAGCCCTGCCTCTGTGTGTCTCTCTGCGGCCCAAACGCTGCCTGTATTAACGGATGGAGCCCGGGGTAAAAGATGACTTTA
Organism: Borostomias antarcticus; assembly: GCF_949987555.1. Lineage (NCBI taxonomy): Eukaryota > Metazoa > Chordata > Actinopteri > Stomiiformes > Stomiidae > Borostomias > Borostomias antarcticus. The sequence continues at coordinate 14,164,925 of NC_140254.1, forward strand.
CCTGACAACATCTATGAACTCACCCATAGTTTAATGATCTTGAC
>NC_140254.1:14174968-14204968 GCF_949987555.1 Borostomias antarcticus
TATTTCATTTAGCACCCCCCCCCCCCCACTGCCCCATCCCACATCCCGCTACACCCCCCCCCCCCACTCCCTCCAAACCTTACTCCCCGCCAGCTTGCTTCATCCTCAGCCAAACTTGCAATCCCTCACCCCCACCCACCACTGCAGTGCTGTGTGTGTGTTGCAGTCTGATCACATGAAAAGGACTATTAATATCGTGTAACGATGGTTTGGATGCTCGAAAACGACCCATGCTACCGTTTGGTAGCGCTGGCACGTCATGTGGCAGTAGGCAATATACCAACTAGTAGGGTTGCAAATTTCAAGGAATTTCATTCATCGATAACTGTTAATCTTAACAAATTATATTCGATTAATTGATAAGAATGTCCCACGCCAGACTGCGCTTTGCTCGCTTCACTTTTTTGTCTTCTTCCGCTGTGTCGTTGAAATTTCCCGGAATCCCAATAAGCCTTCACTACATGGTGAGGCGCCCTCATGTGCAGTCAGACCTTAAATCATGATTACATTTCACGCAACTCCCGTTGATAATGTTTGTTCCCCCAAAAAAAGTTCTGTTGCATTAACAAGCAATTAATCGACCAACCAAAATAAATTCTTATCCGCAATTAATCGATAGTCGATTAACTATTAACATCCCTACCAACTAGTAATATTTACAACGAGTGCAGTGCAGTGGTGAGTTTGTGTGATGCCCACTAAAGGGTGATCACATTTAAATATGTTATTTTATAGTATAATTTTTCTATGATTCTATTTTTGTATGTGAAATCTGTCTAACTATAATGGGTTTATCTTAGAGGCCTGTAATGGCAATTCCGCGACAGCAGGTGGCGCTGTGACATGGTTGAGTGAAGGTAACGCGTTCCGCGTAGGCCTCTTCAGAACTGAGGAGACTTCAGTGAAAGCAGGTCACGGCTCACTCTCTTCTTTTTGTATCTGTTTCCCAGGTTTGTACAGTGTCACAACCACTCTGTATTGTTTCATTTAGTTTTATAAGGTCAATGTACACTATTATCTCGTTTTGTCAGATGGGTGAATTTCGAATATGTCTGTTTTACATTAGTAGCTAGCGAGTGAAACCGCCAAGAGTAGCTAGACGCCGTTGTGGCAGAGGCACATGACTCAGTACAACATAGCTACTGTTAGCTTATTTAGTCTTGGGTTTAGCCTGGCTCTTTGAAGTTGAATGAATGTCACGGTTCAAGTGTTTACATATATAAAGTGTAGCATAAAATGTAGGTTTGTTATTCATTGCTGTTATGCCAATACTGCAAGTGTTGTTATACTGCAAGTGCATTTAGAATGCAGAATTGAAACGTATGTGTAGAGAAAGACGATAAAGATATGGAAATTGTGAAGAGAGATGTTTTTGATGTTGACTGTTTTATTTATTGTTTTATGAACATATAGAAATGTCTACAGAGGCAAACTATTTCCCTAGTAAGAGCATGTGACTCTTTCGTTGCAACTCCCTACATGACTTTTAATTTCCAAGTTTACTAATTTCTAATGCCTAATTATATGTTTTTCATGCCTAAACGTAAAAGTATTTTGTTTCCACATTTCCGCATTCGTCTACTGCTGCATGAGGCGCCCGCTCCATCAAAATGCTAGCATGAGACGCTAGCTCTATAAAATGCTAGCCTGAGACACTAGCTCTATCAAATGCTAGCATGAGACCTCTCCATTACTTTATCACTTGTTTGAGTCTGGCCGAAGTGTCAGGTTGTTAGGGGATTTGCATTTTTGGGAACGGCCCATTAGTACCATTGTGCCAGACAAGACCGATCAAGCAGAGATAAGCAATTCCGTTTCCAAATAGTACTTCAACCCAGGTCTGCTGAAGGGATGCTGACAATGTGATATGTTTATCCTCGACCTTCATGAGGATCTCAAACCACAGCCAGGGTCATTACCCTCTATCAACACAGCACTGCAAAGCACAGCTCAGCCAACCTACAGTTCCTACAAACTATGATGACTGGCAGGCTCTGAAAGCCTGCTCTCTTAGATGCTATATGAGGGATTGCTGGAGTGCTGCGTTGCAGATCTATGTTAACACAATGGATAAGAAGAGATAAGATAAACTTGAATAATGGGGGGCGGGTTAAGGTATTACAGCAACAAGACAGAAGAGAAGAGGTACAGAATAGATCAAGAGTCAAATATACATATTACACAATACAAGAGTAAAAAATATGTTAGATTAGACTTTATTGTCCCTCAAGGGGAAATTCATTTTCACAGGACTGCATTGACAGCACAATACATTTAACAATGAACAACATTTTACATAGACATGTGAAGCATGAAATGACTATAAAAAATTATAAGACTGTTACTGTGAAGTGACAAGTGGGGGGAGGGGGTTCCGGGGGGCTCAGGCACTGGTGTACAAGGCTGATGGGTGCTGGCATAAAGGAACACCTGAACCACTCTGTTTAGCATTTGGGAGGTATGAGCCTGTGGCTGAAGGTGCTCCCCATCTGCCACAGCTTGTCACAGAGGGGAGGGGAGGGATTGGGGGGTCATTCAAGTTCCTAGGCATCATCGTATCACATGACCTCGAGCGGGAGGAGAATGTCGGCTCCATCAGACAGGAGGCACAGCAGAAGATGTTGAAGAAATCCCAGCCTGCCGCACCAGACGACCATTGTCCGGTTCACACGGCCGTCGTCGGGTCCATCCACACCTATGGTCTGGTTCGGTACTTCTGCTGCCTGGGGCGAGGACAGCCTGCAGGGCATCATTCGGTCAACAACAGAGGGTCATCGGATGCAACCTGCCCACAATCCAGGACCTGTATGAGTCGAGGGACCAGCTACTTTCCTAGCCAGCAGGAAACGGTGACCCCTTTGACCCTGGTGATCACATCCAGATTTATTATTGTTATTATTATTTTTTTTACTAGTCATTTTTAGACCTGACAGTTAAATAGAGACAGGTGGAGAGGCCATGCGTGCCGTGGAGAGAGACGATGAAAGAGAAAGAGAATGTGTGTATGACCGTGTGCATGTTTGTGTTTAAAAAAAGGACATTCACCTTCACTATCCCTGGCTAAAGGGTTCTAAATGTTAGTCTTGTTAGGAGATAACTCATTGAACGGGTTGTCTCCACTGCTGCAACCTCCCCCCCCCCCTCTCTTTCTCTCCCTCTCCAGGGATGGAGATTATCTTTCACCAATCCTCCATCCATCTCTACCTCTCCTATGTGCCTGCCATGTCCCGCTTTTAAAAGCCAGTGTGTCCCTCGTCACCCTCTTGCCTCTGATTGACGGACTGCGGCCCCCCATTGTCAGGCTCGTTGAGACAATTAAGGCCAGTAATCACCCTCTGCGGATCAGGCGTGCTGCCGTCTGCAGTGGGAGGACAAGCCAGACGGTATGTCACAACATTCACTCTCACACGCATGCACACACACAAACACACACACACACACACACACAGGACATAAACAAACATAAACAATAAAAAAAATCGAATGAATTACATGATCTGTAATTAATTGATCATGATTAATCGCATATCCATTTTTTGCTGATGACAGCTCCCAAATGAAGATATTTCAATACATTATATTATTGTGATTACTGACCGACGTCCAGTGATCCCCGAGCAACGAATTTGACCGGCACTAGTAGCCTTCTTCCATTCCTGTCGTCCTTTCCATGTCATACAGCTGGTGGATTTTTGTAACTACAGTGCCTCTTGAAGGCGGCTTGGAAGCTGCATTGGAGGAAGCCATTTGAAACGTCTCCATTAAGCCCTTGTCCTCTACCATTGAAAGTGACCTGCAGTTCACAGCAATCCACGTTGCGATGGAGTTTGTCAATTTTTCAGAGGTAGACTTGCTCATTCAGAGCCTGCTCTCAGTGAGTGTGGGTTAGCGAAGCCCGCTAGTAGGTCACTGCTGCTGTTAACATGTTTAGCACTGAGATGATAAGCTAGGCTAACTGCTCCGATGGAATGCAAATTCTTTCTTGCAGATATTGCACACGACGACGCTCTTACTAAAGCTGAATCCCAATCTGAGTGCGCAAACCACCCTTGCGGCCCCTCGCACTTGCGGCCTGAGGCAGCACTTAATTGACGTCAGCTGGAAGGGCCAGAGGGTGCAGGGCCGTGAATTAAATGGGACAGCACTTCCAGCGGCGTGCCAACGATTCCCAAGCCAGTTTAGCTCAATGCCCCTCCCACTTCATTTTCATTGGCTGCCGCGTCCCTCCGACGCAGAGGCTGCTCTGACGCTCCCCTCAGCTCTCCGCTCGGCTCTGCAAATTGACCAACTGACGTCTGTTTTAATTTAATCATAATTTAAAATATATGTTGGGTGGGATATGTTTGCAGCAATGTGGATTTCAAGATAAATGTTGTGTTATCGGCAAATGTCATCATTTATGTGTGATGCACTCGGATCATGACTCGGATGCACTCAAGCACTGTGTCACATGAGACGTGGTGGACTGTGGGTATTTTCTGCTCCTAAGTCCGCAAAATTGCGGACTTTCGGTAAGTGCGGTTAAAGTGCGCAAAATGGCGGCAGTGGCGCACTTTTGGACCTAGCAATTCCGTTTTGGGACTACCCTGAGCCCTTGTGGACTTAGCGGGAACGCGCATGTAAGGCCACAAGGCCGCGAGTGCTCTGCACTTTCGCCTAAGTGCGCGATTTGGGATTCAGCTTAACTGTCCCATCTGGGAGTTTTTTGAAAGTAAACTTTCCGTTTAGAGGGCACAGTATGATTATCCACCTCCTTGAGTTTGTTTGAAGGCAATGCTGCTTTTGTGTGACATACGACGTAGCCTACGGGGTCATTTAGGTCCAAATTAAGTTTGTTGCTTCAATATTGTTAAATCAGGCAATGACGCGGCAACTGTGCCACCTACAGCGGGACGAAATCGATGAATGTGATTAATCTGCCTTATTTTTTATTTATATATTTATATTTTTTTATGTTTGCATAATTAATTCATCTAATTAACACAGTTAAATTGACAGCCTTAATAAGCACACAAATCATAAACAAACAAACACACACACACACACACAGAGATAAGTGAGCAGGTTGCATATCACCCAGTCCGAGCTAAAGTCTTTTGTAGCCAGCTGGGGGCCAGGGCCGCTGATGTTTCTGCTGGTAGCTGCAAATAGAAGTTCCTTAGTTCCCATAACAGTGAACTGGGGCGCACCATTCAACTTCCATTCTTCTCTAATGTTTACCTGTTGCTGTTCAGTCTGGCCCGTGGCATCGTTTGGTGATGCGATCCGCCATGCTATAGCCACTTTCAATTCATCCGTTTACCTGCTATTGTTGTTGTGATTTGGTCGATGAGGAGCTTCTCCCAGCTGTAGCCGTCCCCCAGCTTAATTAGTCCTCTGCTGTATGCCCTCCTGCGTCACGCTCATTGTCGTTCCTTGTCTGTAATTGCTTTTTCCAGGTGTTTTCCGTGTCCCTGTCAGGGTGAGGCATTGCAGGGGGGGCGGGGGGGGGGGGTTTGGTGGTGGTGGTGGTGGGGGGGGGGGGTCAGGGGCCCGTTCGTTATCGTTCCACACTTTGTTCGCTGGCGTCTATAATGGCTGCTCACACCTGGGCTGTTGCTCAGTGATAAGTGACTCTGGAGTGTTAGCTATAATAATGAGCTCCATCTCTCTGCCTCTTTTCTCCCTCTCTTTCTCTCAGCTTGTACACTATGTTGTTTTTGTGGACCCCAGGAAGAGCAGCTGTTACCATTTGTAACGGCTAATGGGGATCCTAATGAACTGAACTAGGATCTCTCTGTCTTTCCCCATCTCTTTTTTGGGGGGTCAGTGGAGTGCCGTGAGTCACCTGTTGAAGATGAGGGTAGACACAGTCTGTTTCCTAAAACCCAACATGGCATTGTGTCATGTTGGAAGATCTTTACATTTGCCAGTCAGTAGGAAGGCCGCTCATTTAATCAGCTTAAGTTCTCTGGGTGCAGTTTGTCCCAAGCCTGGTACGACCATCCCGTTCTCACAAGCTCACATTCTGTTTCAGTAACGCAGAACGGTCTGGCCTTCGCCTCCTCCAGAGCGATTATGCCAAAATCCAGACCATACCAGGCCAATCAGGGACTGCGTTTTAACTGCTGTCCCGCCCCACAGTGGAAAGCAGCGCCTGATTGGTTCTTGTCCCTGCCGCTCGCTAAACAAACATGGCGGCTCCCGAATCAACGAGTGGTTACGTTAACGTTAGAAGAGTAAACGCAGCTATAAGTGCAGTTCTTGCAGAAATAGACTTTATCACAACACTTAAACAAGAACAAGAGTATGCACTAGTGGAGTTTCTCGGTGGAAAATACGTTTTTGCCGTTCTTCCGACTGGATTTGGCAAAGGTTTGCTGAACGCTGATTGGCTGAAGGTGTTTGTCTGTCAAGGCAAGTACCCCCGCCCACATAATCACTCTCTATGGGGCGAAGGCCAGACCGATATTGCGGAGTGAAGCAGTGAGCTCGCTAGATGGGGATGGTCATACCAGGCTAGTTTGTAGCTCTGTTGTGAGGAGTATATGAAAGTTGATTGTGCCCCCCCCTCCATCCCTCTGGAGAGATTATTCAGGGGGAGCCTAGTCATTTCAAGGCAGCGTTACCCCGACCTATGTTCATTAGCCTTGGCGGCTGTGTGTGTGTGTGTCTGTCTTTGTATGTGTGTGTGTGTGTGTGCGTGCGTGCGTGTGTGTGTGTGTGCATAACTATGAAAAACCATCTGAAAATGATGACTTCTACCATGTCAAAAGTTAATGACACAAACAGGATTTTTGCACTGATTCCTTTCTTGGTTAAGGTCACGAGGAAGAAATGAAAGCTTTGACCATCGGTTTATGTGTCTCATAGCCCACTCATGAGAACAAAAGTTTGATGTTGGATTAAACTCCTGTCTTCAGATACGATAGAGGGTAGAGGGAGGGATGTTGGAGGGCGGGCGGTCGAGAGAGACAGACAGCAGAGGGAGCGGGAGGTGGCTCGTGGTAACAACTTGTGGGCGGCTTCGATTCAAAAGTAAGATGGAAACGAGAGGGAAAGAAAAAAGTTCAACCACAAAACTTCAACGACAAAAATCAAGCCACTTAAAGGGCAACAACAAATTAAATGAGGATAAATAGAAGGTCAGAGCTCAACATAAGACTGCATTCTAATTACCCGTCTCCCTCAGGCACGCACCGCCACTCACCCGGGGCGGGGCGAGAGACACGACGCCTCCGCGAGAAAACAACTGAACATGGAACGTTGAGGCTAAAGGCTAATTTAGTGCAATGTTATGAGTGAGGGATGGACGGACGGACGATGGATTTATGGACGGACCAAAAAAAATAAGCAGAGCGTACGGACTGATGTGCGATGCTTATCGTCAGAGATATTTATCATGCTGTGTAATTTCCGTTGTCATTTGCTGATGTGCACTTATCACAGCGTCATCCATCACGTGTTCCCACGAGACGGCAGCCGTGACATTTACCTCGGCGCTCGCTTGTTAGAACAGGTGGTGAAGAGAAGGGTATGAAGGAAGAGAGAAAATGCTTTTCAAAGTCCTCATCAGCACACATATAGTGCACACACACACACACACTCTCACACACACACACACACACACACACACACCAGCTGAAGTTATATTTTAACTGGCGATTTGGAGATTGTGAGTGCTTTGTGTCTATGGAAAAGTTCAAGATAATTGTGTCAGTCGCATTAACAACTAAGGCGAGGAGAAGTCATAGTACATGCCAGTAATAGCATCCGTAATGTGCCAGACATTATGAGCAGGAACATAATGTCCCCCCCCCAACACACCGCCAAGAGACCACACGCTACACGCAGAGGGAGGTCGACTCAATTCAACACCCCCACGTCTAGTCAACTCAACTCAACCATGGATAATGGAACGGAGGAGGGGTTGAAGAGGTAGAGGAGGAGGAGGAGGGAGAGGAGGTACGGGAGAATATTTCAACGTCGACTTATTGCCGGCACCTGACCCCGCCGCTTGGGGAAAGCAAATGTATTCAAAAATAAATAGACCTGCCTAGCCTGGCTCTGTCTCTGTCGTATCTGTCCCGGGGAAGACAGCGGCAGACGCAGATTGCTGCTGGAGGTGGGGAGAGGTGGGGTGGAGGTGTGGAGAGAGGACCGGGAGTCTGGCCGGCTGAGCGACGGCCTCGCTGCCTCCCTGTCAACTCCCCGATTCATAGAAAGAAAGGCCTGGGAAGAACGCGCAGGTACGGGAGTCCAGGGAGGGAGAGACGGAGGAGGGGGTAGGAGAGATACGAGAGGTTAGGAGGGAGAGACGGAGGAGGGGGGTAGGAGAGATACGAGAGGTTAGGAACGAGAGGATGAAGGAGAGGTGAAAGGAGAGAGAGAGAGAGTGTGAGAGAGGGGAGAGAGTGTGTGAGAGAGAGGGGAGAGAGAGGAGAGAGTGTGAGAGAGGGGAGAGAGTGTGTGAGAGAAAGGGGAGAGAGAGGAGAGAGAGTGTGTGTGTGTGAGAGAGGAGAGAGTGTGAGAGAGAGGGGAGAGAGGAGAGAGAGTGTGAGAGAGGGGAGAGAGTGTGTGAGAGAGAGGGGAGAGAGAGGAGAGAGTGTGTGTGTGAGAGAGAGACAAAAGTACAAGGGAGAGAGGGATGAAGGAAGAGAAACGGAATTAAAAGGTGAGGAGGAGGAGGAGAGGAGACCGAAATAGAAAGAAAGCTTCCCATAAAAAAAGTGGAGGGAGAGATTAAAGGAGAAGGCTGCACTCTTTTATCTGGCGGCAGAGGCACGTCTCTCTCTCCTGAGGGGGTACACAGGGAGGGGGAGCTGGGGGGCACAGAGGGAAGAGGGGGTGCTGACTTTGATATTCTGCTTCGTTTCGGTCGTGTTTTACACATTCTTCCCCAAGTTCTTCTCATGTTTTACACAGCTTATAATGCATTATAATTATAATACATCTAATATGTCCCATTTTCTTTTTCCTCCACTATTACCATACTCCACTCCCCTCATTTGCTGGGTCCCTCTCTCACAGTGCCACTGACTGTGTGTGTGTGTGTGTGTGTGTGCATGCGTGTGTGCATGTGTGTGTGTGGCAACTACAACTCCTAGAGTGCATATAGAACACCAAACTAACAATAATCCACACTGACACAAGACACAGTACAAAACAACACACATGCAATAGCTAAACAAGACACAAGCAAATAAAAACCAACAGCATACACTATGTTAAAAGAAACAGAAAAGGCTAAATGGTAATGTAGCGGTCTGCGCTAACGGCAGTGTGGACACGTCTGTCAGCTCGGGTGGCGTCTGGGGTCAGTAGTGCCACCGGCAGCCTGTCAGACGGCCATCAGAGCCATGCCCCAGCTCAGCAGAGAGCTGGGGCATGCCAGGGGTGTGTTAGGCTCGCACTGGGAAACGCTGTGTGGGAAACACACACACATTTTAACAATATATTTATGTCCACACCAAGGTTATTATAGTTGAAGCAATACATCGCAATATTTTGACCTTTACAAACATGTCTGGTGCTAATTCTCCAATTAGATTTACTAAAAGTAAGCTGAATCGTCCAAACCGTCTACTCAGAAAGATAATACATTTACATTTATTACCTTTTAAAACTCGCACCCCCGGGACACAGCATTCAGTCGAAGTGCGCATGCACAACGTTGTGCTTAAACAACACAGTAGTAGGTAACTATTCCGCCGTCTATGGATATCATGCGTTTTTTAGCTCAATGATATCATGGCGGAGGTGAGAAAACCGAAGCGAAACATCATGTAGGAAGCCAGAAAAAGAAAAAGACAATCTGACAACTTTGCAACAGTGCACTTACTCGCAGAGCCTGTGGGGGCGCAGTTCTGAGAAAACCGGAGAAAACGCTATGTATTGTAACTAAAATAAACTAAAATAATTGAGAAAATGTCCTTAGTTTTAGTCTTTTTCATTTCATATACAAGCCTAGTATTTTGGGTGGATATTATATCTATCCTACTTTTTTTTTAACTGTGCCCCTGTGCAGAAGTAACCTGACGTGCGCCAGATGGTTTGTTTCACACAGAGTGAAACAATGTGAGCTTGTGAGATCAGGATGGTCTCATGAGGCTAGCACAGAAGAAAAAAAACTAATACTGAAACTAATAAAAACTAAGCATTTAAAAAAAAACAAAAAAAAACTAGCAAACCTGCTTTAAAAACTAATTATAAACTGAAATTGAAAACAAAAATTTAAAACGATATAAAAATAAAAACTAACTAGGGCTGCGAGCAGCAGTGAGCGGGCCCTCGCACCCCAGGCGTGTCGGGGTGCGGCGCCGTTAAAGGGTGTGCTATTTCGGTGTCCAGTACTGAGAGAAACTTCCTGTCACCAGACAGCACTAAAGTTGACAAAACCACCTTTGCACATCATTAGAATTCCAATCATTTATTTGGGATTGAACATTCAACTGAACATGGAAACTGAATACTACCTGATATTTCAACCTGCTGTCATCAGTGCTTGGGCTGTTAACATGATACTGCTCTGCTTGCTTGAGTCCATGCTATCCGACGCAATGACATGTAGTGTCCGAAAACCGTTCAATCATTCCCTTTGTAGTTGACAATAGGGAATAGGGAGTGAGTGAACCATTTCAAACACATCTCTAGTCAACTCCGTTAGCTAGCTTATTAGTCCTGATGCCATGTTCCATATGAAAACACTCTCTACTTGTCCCGATACCTTGTTCCATATGAGTTAACAGACATAGACCTGACGCCAATTACAGAGATACTATAGATAGATAGGCTATGTTCATTATAATTCAATTACAACCAGATGGAGAACAAGGAGTTTGAGAACAAGGTAAGCTCATCTAATGTGCCAGACAAGGCTACAGCTATGGGTCAGTGAGTAGTATTACATCTCCCTCTGTGGGCATGCGAGTGGTGGTGCGGAACGCCACAGAGGCGTTGAGATCCCGCGGGTAAGGTTACTACTCCCAAGGGCTCCCATCTGTAGAACGCGTTGGTCCACAGTTACGCACGCTGGTCTCACCAGCATCTCCCACTAATTTCTGAGGAAAAGATTCCCGGCTCGAAGGAGCTTGTTGAGAGCACAGTAATATAGTTACACCTGGCCTGGAGCAAAGCCTCGGGCGCGAGTCAGCGCCGGGAGGAGGCTAGCCCGCTCTCTCCCGCAGAAAGACAGAAATAGGACGTTTTGAGGGGAGCAGGTGGGCCTGTCTTTGAGGAGCTCTGATTGGCTGGCATCGCATGTGATATGCAGATTGGAGTATGTAGCATGAACAGTAGCCTACTTTCCTGGGCATGGATGTACCGTACACGCACATTACATTCCCAGCACTGACACACAGTAGATGTGAACTGGTGTGAAATCCAGTTCTTGCAACTGCACAGTAGTCTGTCTTACTTGACATATAGTGTACATTCACCGTGTTGGTTGTATTGAGCATGCCAGTCAATGTCCATATTAACTCAGCCAAACCTCGGTTGCATGCAGCAGCATCCCATTGTGACGTTGGTGTACTAACATGTCAAATACCAGCCCATTTTTCTCCTGGTTGTATACGGTTTTGTTACTTCAAGTGAAAGCTGAAATGCCTCAGTGTTATTGTCCGAGGTCAGTGTTTGACATTCTACTTGAATGGTTGATATTTTGACATTTTGCCGCATTCTGGTGAGGATTCTATTAGCCACACGGGAACAGAGAGAGAGAGAGAGAGAGAGAGAGTGAGAGAGAGAGAGAGAGAGAGAGAGAGAGCAGTGTGTTTATTTTGGTGTTCTTATCCATACTGTTTTCTGGGTCTGATCCGGGTCAAGGAATTATCTCGCTTGCCATGCGGCTTTTTTTCTGTAATGTGGGCATGGTTACCACCACAGCAAATACGGTGTGTGTGTGTGTGTGTGTGTGTGTTCCTTTCCCTGCATTGTGTACATGGCCGCCACCAAAGCAAATACTACCCATCCTATTCTACTGTTATTGAGCCTCTTACTGTTGTGCTGCCTGCTTTTATGTTACAAATAAGCCTCAGGTCCTTCCCAGGCCCACACACAGAGGGATGATGTGTGTGTGTGTGTGTGTGTGTGTGTGTGTGTGTGTGTGTGTGTGTGTGTCCATATGTACAGTACATGTGTGTGTGTCCATACAGTATGTACAGTACATGAGTGTGTGTGTGTGTGTGCACGTGTGTGTGTAACTGAAGCCAGTCTGAGGTCAGGGTCTCTCCCTCTCTCCGGCCCTCTTTCGCCCACGCCGCCCCTGAAGAGGCGTCCTTCTGTGGGAGGACCGGACCGCGGAGGCGGAGCCAGACAGAGGACCACTTCCCCTCCAGGTACAGGGGCGTCTCCAGAGGACAGCCGGAGATATAGGCCAGGGCCTGGAGGAAAAACCAGCACGGGAACCAGGGCCACATCCCCACCACCAATCAGACACGCTCTGGACCTGAAAACTTATACAGTAGTGAACATACAGTATAGCCTCTTGGGGGGATATATTCCCAAAATAGTCCTGAACTGAGAAAGGAATTATTCTGTGTTTTGTATGGGGGTCAGTGCCGTGTTGACTAGTCAGATAGTTTGGGGATGGCCTGGTTTGTGAAGGGGGTCACACAGGCCCTCAGGTCTGAGTGTAATTTCCAACCTGAACATGTTTAACCTCCGCTGGATGCTTTTCCAATTTCGTAAGGAGGGCCAGCAGGGATGTTGGTTGTATCAGTGGTAAAATTGGATTTATAATCACCGTTTTGAGGGCAGCCAAGGGGCAGGAGGGTTTCACACCAGTTTTTTTTTCTGCCATGTTCTCATTCTAGCTTTTAGTCTTATCTCTCTAGCTTGCTCTCCCTCATTCTTCCATTCCCTCTCTCTCCTTCCCTCTGTCACTCTCTCTCCAACTCTTTCTCCTCTCCCTCCTCTATCTCTCTCTCTATCTCTCTCTCTCTCTCTCTCTCTAGTCCTCTGAGACGGTGCTGACAGCGGAGGTATGACAGAGGAGGGACCAGCGGAGCGAGGAAGGAAATTATCTGCTAATGGTAGAGTCTGTCCCCACGGAGCCCTGCTTATACTCCACAAGCCTGCCTCAGTCTGGGTCTGTGCATGTGTGTGTGTGTATGTGTGTATGCGTGCTGTGTTTGTGTGCATGTGTGTGTGTGCAGTGACTGTTCCTTGTCATGTGTACGTTGATGGTCACTAGAAAAGCTTATATATTAGCTTTTATCGTGACCACCTACACATGATGTTTGGTGTGTGTGTGTGTGTGTGTGTGTGGTTCTGTTCTTCTTCCTCACTGTGTTGCTGTCCGTTCTTCACGTCAGATCGCTACCTCTCTCGCCCATTCATCTCGCGTCGTCTTCGTTCTCACCTAACAGCCCTCTACTCACCTGCTTCTCAAGAGCACTCCGTAGTCCTCTCATTAGTGGGTCTCTCATTCACTATCCCTCTCTCTCTCTCTCTCTCTCTCTCCCTCTCTCCATTTCCTGCTCTCTGTATCCCTCGCTCTCTCCCTTTTATTCCCATCTGTCATCTACTTCCAGTTAGACAATATCCTTTCTTTTTTCAGAGAAAAAAAATCACCACGTTAAATGTGTTTCTCAGAGCTCATCAGAGCACACACATGCACGCACGCACACACACGCGCGAGCGCATGCGCACACACACACACACTCACCAAGATGAGATCTGTCCTCGCGTCATCATTATGCCCAAGATGCTAACAAAGCAAACAGGAATTAATAACTGCTTCTCACAAAAATGTCTTCATTGGCCTAGTTACTAATTCCTCTCTGGCTCCCTCTCTCTCTCTCTCTCTCTCTCTGTTGGATAATAAACAAGCAACGGATTTAAGATCCCTGTAAAACTTTATGACCACACTGCGATGTGACTCCACAGCTCGCTCAAACTGATATCACTCCTCTTTGAAATCCATACGTCATTCTCTCTTCCCACACTCTCTCTCCCTTTCTCCCTTTCTCTCTCTCTCTCTCTCTGCCACTCCCAGGCTTCTAACCCCGTGCTCCTAACCCCCTACTGACAGCTACGTCAGATTTCTATTTCAATCAGCACAGTAAAAGTGGAGGGTTTGATATGCCAGGATACGCGGTGGATTGGATAGATGTTTCGGCCAACTCACAAATCAGGTTTTGCATATGAATGAAGTCTTTGTATTTATAGTAATATATATATATATATATATATATATATATATATATATATATATATATACATATATACATATATACATATATGCACACAGAGAATTTACTAAGTCCAACATTCAGTGAAATTGTATCTATTAAGCATTGTTCAGTATAGATAACATATATAATATAATAGTGATCTGATAGAAGATCATATTGATTGACAGTCTGCTCAGTGGTACAGGGCGATTATAATAATTCAAGCCAGCCATGCCCAGAGAGCCCATCCCAGGCAACGGGAGAGACATCTCGTCCACCGAGACCACCAGTGGTCTCCAGCCCAGACGCACGGGGAGATCCAGGGCTTCTCAACTCAGAGAAGAGCTTCTATACGCAGGGAGCAGAGCGAGATGACCAGCTAAAAAAGTAGATGAACGGCCAAAAGTAGATTAAGCGATACAAGAGGCTCGGTATCCACCCTTTCGAGCCCAGAAAAACACTCGGAAAAATGCTCGACCCCTTAAAGATTAGAAGCTTGTTATTTTCATCCCATCATCATGGGCCTCTCCACCTCTCCTCTCTGAGAGATGATAGGTGACCCTGGGCTCTACTTGTGCCTGCGTGTGTGTGTGTGTGTGTGTGTGTGTGTGTGTGTGTGTGTGTGTGTGTGTGTGTGTTTGTTTATGAGAGAGAGATAGAAAGAGAAAGAGAGAAGTGGCCCTCGGCAATCCGCAGCTGGTCAAAACAATTATCTTCAGTAAAGAGAAGGCCCTTTTCCAACCCCAACGCTCTCCCTTAACAATGTCCATGTCCAGGCTTCCAGGGTGTGTGTGTGTGTGTGTGTGTGGTTGCAACAGGATATCATGGCTAAACGTGTAATAGACACGTGGCACTTGTGTGAAATGCCTCAGGATCACGTTTCAGCCATGAATAAAAGTAGAATACACACATTTTTAAAAACGTGAAATAGACCCGTTGCTTAAAGTCGCACTGAGATGAAAAAAGCATTCTGTCCCATTTTGGTTCACATAATTGGTCATAGTGTTCACCTATTCAACGATGTATGCCAAAAAAATAAAAAAAATTCTACTTTTGTTGTAATCTTATATCAAAGTATATAATTTCTTACTTCCTGGAAAACGGTATGTCACGTGCAGTGACGACAACAGGTACCTTAGATTTTAGGCCAATAATCTCACGACATCCACCCGTCAATCAACGCTATCCTTCTATCGAATCTCTCTAAAGTTCTTAAAACCCGTCCACTTGTCAATGTTCCAATCAAATTCCTCTAAACATATGTCCCACCCTCATAGCTTGTTTGCATCGGAAATACGTCAAACTACAGAAGTTAGATGATCTCAAACGTCCGTTTCAGTGCGACTTTAAACATGTGCCGGTGGTCCACATACCATGCATGCGTGGAGGCGCTTGGGCAGCGAGCATTGAGCAATTCCCCTGTATTGTGACATGTGGAGCACGCCCACCAAAGTTGTTTGACCCAACCAATCCACCCCCAAAAGCGCAAATTTATACTCCTCCTGTATCATGTGTTCCAAGGTGAACAACCAACCACAAACAATGATTTTGGCATATGTAGATTGGCGAGATTGGGCTGCTATTACATTTCCAAAAATGTGTGTATTGTACGTTTAAGCAGGCACACAAGTGCCTCTACTTTTTTTTATTACACGTTTAACCATGATAATGTGTGTGTGTGTGTGTTAGGGCATTAACAGAAAAGTCTCCCTATTATATAGGGTAAATGTCTACTGTACCATGTCCCTGTCTTAAAAATAAATAAAAATCAATCAATCAAAAATCAATCAATTAACAGAAAAGTTGACTTGTCGACATCAGTAGCACAAGTCGTGTTTTTTTCCATCTCTCTCTCTCTCTCTCTGTTTCTGTACCTGAGATAGCCTCAACGCCAGACTCATGAGAGTTCTTGCGCTGATACTCTACGTTAGCTACGCTAACTATGTTGCTGCATGCTGCTGATCTCTCTATTATGTAGTATGTGGAGCACGGCGATTCAACTGACAGGGAGAGACTATGCTGGCTAGCCATATCGAAGTGGCGACGTTCCTCGCGAGTGTTTGCTTAGTTAGCTATGTTCGCAATACCACATGTGGACAAGTAGCGACGATTGTCTGCTCAGTTCGCAAATTCAGTTTGCACATGTGAAAGCGATAGCGACATTCGTCAGGTTTGTCTTCTCAGTTAGTAAATCCACACAGGCAATAATTAATCCTTCTTACGTGAGCAAACGTGAGCTATGCGAATGCCGCGACCAATGCACACATTGCTGACTTAAGGCCGTTTCAGACGGGGAGCGATAGTCCCCCGCTGATCCGAGCGAGAACGCAGGCGGATTATCGCTCCCCGTCTGAAACGGCCTTTAGACTACTTCAGGGGGGGGTATTACACAAAGCTGGCTAACTAAGTAAGCCTGACTTCTGCACAAAGTAAAACCCGGAAAGCTATTTTTTTCTTCAGTCCATGTTCCAGGTTTTACTCATTGCAAAAGTTAGGCTTACTCAGTTAGCCAGCTTTGTGGAATACCCCCCAGGCAATTATGTTATGGTGTTTTGTTGTTGTTGTTGCTGTAGCTATGTAGGCTAGGCTTTTCCTCCGCTGTGTAAGTGCGATGACGTCATCACACAACTTGTCGACTCGACTTCGACTTTATTGATAAAAAAGTTGACCTGAAAAAATCTGAAGTCGTTAATGCCCTAGTGTGTGTGTGTGTGTGTGTGTGTAGCTACACTATCTACACTGTCTGGGAGTCTTGTACAATTGGCTTGATATGCACCTAGTGCAGCAAGGTCATAATTGGGTCCTTGTTTGGAAACAGCTACTGTTCCCTTCCTGTTTACTATTGCTAGAGATAGAGTCGTTCGCTTCGTACTCGTGACTCACACAACGCCATCCGTTCCTACTTCCCCGTGGGAAGTCTGCCGTCCGTGCTGCCAGCTACACCTGAGGCTCCGGAGGCGCCGACAGCGGCCGAGGAAACAGGGGGAAAGCGGGGGGGGGGGGGTTTGGCTGAGAAGGCAGCGAGACCGTCTCCCGAGCCGCTCTGGGCTGTCTGGCGGTGCCGTGAAGAAAAATAAATAAACTATTAAAAAAATCATAATAAATAATAAGGGGAAGCGTAATAATACTAATATTAAAAGCATGGACATTTTTATCCACTGTCATCACACTCGCAAACAATCACCTTGGCTGAAAACAGGCAATACCACCTGTGCTGCAGACCGTGAGCTATGCAGCTATGGATTTCCCATATGTGGTTGCTCACATGACGACGCCAACATGGCGTGTCTGCTGGGGGTGACACACTCTCCCTTAATCGAAATATGGTGCCATAATCACAGACTAGTAGGGTGTCACCTGTTATTGCTGGTGGCTGGGGTTTCCCTGATGTTCTCGTAATTTAAAACTGGAAATGGAAAAGGTAGCCTCACGCTGGAACATACACGGCTCATTCAGCGCGAGTACTTTATCTAAATAGGGCCAGCTTTCAAAAAGGAAAACAGTGCTGTTTTGTAAATTCAACACACCGAGGCCTCAACATTGAATACAGGAACGCAGGTGTTTGTTCATTTTTTGAAGGGTTTTTGTCCCTCATGTTCAGAAACATTGCATTCTGGGACCAGTGGATCAGCAAACATGAGGAGGTATGACATATTATGCTAATCTCCTATAGAGGTGCTTGATATTTGATATTGTGAAATGAAATATTGTGGATTGTGTTTTTCTTTTTTTTTTATTTGCTCTGTTCTAAATGCCTGAAAAGTTCTGAACGTTAATACCTCTGCTTAAGGTAGATCAAAGCGTGAAAGAAAAATGTCACCAAATGGTCAAAGCTGTTTTATAAACATGAAGGCATAAGCCACTAGAACGTGAGTTGTCAATTATTTGACTGAGGCCGGTTTAGCAGAGTCATGTTAATGTGCATGTACTGTACACTCACATACACATTAAACATTATTGTTTCTATTGACAGTATAAATTAGTTTATGAACCATTCAGGTATGGCGCAGTGTGAAGCGTTTCTTCTGTGAATCAGTGTCTCTGTGTGTTAATTGAAATTCCACACACACAAACATGTTCGGTATTAAAAAGATGACACATGATTAAAATCAGAGAATTGGCTCTACACTGCTGTAATATGTAATATAAATACAATCCCCCATGTTGACTCTCATACCGCTACAAATATGCAAATACACTAAGCAAACACACACACAGGCCCACATGCACGCACACACACACACACACACACACACGCAAACAGCTACTCTCATATTCCATTTGTTTCAGCCCCCCCCCCTTCTCTGTCTCTCTCTCTCTCTCTCTCTCTCTCTCTCTCTCTTCCTATTACTCATTCTGCAGCTAAAGGTCCTCTCAGTGTCTCTCCCTATCCCTTCCCCACTGTGTGTGTGTGTCTGTGTGTGTGTGTGTCTCACTAGTGGCTCTGCTGGGTTATTTTGGGGTTATCAATTCAGAGCCTACATGACGCGGCTGCACATTGATCTGTGTTTACACCTAAACAGTCCAATTAACTGATCAATAGACACCGGGGGAGCGGTGGGCGGGGCAGTCATCCTTTGTGTGGACGGTGACGGTGCGACACGGTCCCAGTCAGGCGCGCTCGTCCGCTCCTCCTGACGACTGGGCGCTCCGTCTGCTAACGAGACGGGGTGATTGCAGCGAGGTAGAAAAAGGTAAAGACAAAATTGAATGTCGGCGGGACGCTTCTGCTTTCCGGCAGTGTGTGCGTGTGTGTGTGTGTGTATAGGTGTGCGTGCGTGTGTATGTGTGTCACTTGATAGCATTCCTGTAATTAGCACACTTGCTTTCATGCTCATTCATAAGGATAATAATAATTCTGAGCAACAAAAAAAGAGGGAAAACGTAAAAAAGGCAGAGGTACAAGACTGAACCCCGGACTCAAACGCTTTGAACCTCTCCCCTATGGCATAAACACTTGTGACTTCTATCATACTTGGTCACGAGGAGGAGGAGGAGCAGAAAGAGGAGGAAGAGTGCTAGTGTGCAATGTCCATCGCCTTGGGTTGTTAATGCGTACATGTGTATGAACGTGTGGGTGCGTGCGTGCGTGTGTGTGTGTATGTATGCATGGGTGTTTGTATACAGTATGTGTGTGTGTGTGTGTGTGTGTATGCATGTGTGTATGTATATATGTGTATGTGTGTGTGTGTGTGTGTATGGGTGTTTGTATGTGTGTGTGTGTGTGTGTATGCATGTGTGTTTGTATATATATGTGTGTGTGTGTGTGTGTATGGGTGTTATTATGTGTGTGTGTGTATTCATGTGTGTTTGTATATACAGTATGTGTGTGCGTGCGTGCGTGTGTATGGTTGTGTGTATGCATGTGTGTTTGTATATACAGTATGTGTGTGTACGTGCGTGTGTGTGTGTGTATGGTTGTGTGTATGCATGTGTGTTTGTATATACAGTTTGTGTGTGCGTGCGTGCGTGTGTGTGTTTCTACAGTAACGGTTGTGGTAATGAGGGTGGTCATGTGTGATGGATGCAGGGCAGGCGGGGGGGTGATTACAGGCTGGACCCCCAGGGAGGTCACGGAGCAGGCCAGGCCCTGGTCTCACATCCCTCGGTGGAACACTGCTCTGTAGGATGATGGAGCATTGTAAAGTTTGTGTGTGTGTGTGTGTGTGTGTGTGCATTTGTGTGTGTGTGTGCATGTGTGTGTGTGTGTGTGTTCGTGTGTGTGTGTGTGTGTGCATTTGTGTGTGTGTGTGTGTGTTTGTGTGTGTGTGTGTGTGTGCATTTGTGTGTGTGTGTGTCTGTGTGTTCGTGTGTGTGTTTGTGTGTGTGTGGGCATATGTGGGTGAGAGAGAGAAAAAAAGAGAGATAGAGAGAGAGAGAGAGAGAGTAGCAGAGGAGGAGGTCATGTGCACAAGGTAATTGTTCTATTCACACAGACATGAAACCAGCAGGCAGGCAGACGTTTCCCACTCAATCATGCAGCACATTGTTATGCGGTAAGCATGTTCCTTTTGTTTTAGACACATGACCATTGACCAGCGCCTCAGCACGACTCCGTCCCGTCTAGGGACTTCACAGCATGGATTGTGAACACACACACTGTATCTACCAGCAGAAAGGATTGCCAGGCTTTGACAGTCAAAACGGACGTGCAGTACACAGACACACACACGCATGCACGCACACACACGGCCTCTCAAACACACTAACACAGCATAAAATGCACACACTGAGTTAATCCATTGCACTCGAGTCTTGGCACAACAATGACAATGAGTGATAGGTGTGTTTTGGTCCTCTGCCATTGTGTGCTCATACCACACACACACACACACACACACGCACACGCACACACAGTTCTCGGACACAGCAGGACAGGTTGCAAGCCAGGAAGGGATAGTCCAGCAGGGACGGATTTGGAGGATTTGAGCTCTCTGACACAAACACACACACACACACACACAAACGCACACACATTCTCAACGACACACACTCTAAAGAGAGAGAAGAAAGGGCACGGGCGGAGGGAGAGAGGAGAAGAGAAGGATGGCATGTCTGTGCTCTTACGTCCTTTAAAGTGCTTCCTCAGCCAAAACCTTGTTTGTTTTATTCATTTAACTGTGAATCACGAGGAGTCTGTGAGGCGATGCGTCTGTCTCAGAACTCTCACCGTGGCCCTCCTTCAGCCCGCGCTGAAACACGGCCATGTCACGACGGAGAGGCAGGGGAGAGACAGAGCCAGGGAAAAAAAGAACGACAAGGATACAAGTAGATTCCTGTCCTCTGATTCAATTGAGAGAGAGAGAGAGAGAGAGAGACTGGGTGAGAGAGAGAGAGAGAGAGAGAGAGAGAGAGAGAGAAAGGGGGGGGAGAAAACGTCGAGAGAGAGAGAAAGGGGGGAGAGAGAGAGAGAGAAAGGGAGGGGAGAGAGAAAGCGTAGAGAGAGAGAGAAAGGGGGGAGAAAGAGAGAAAGGGGAGAGAGGGGGGAGAGAGAGAGGGACAGAGAGAGAGAAAGGGGGGAGAGAGAGAAAGGGGAGAGAGAGGGGAGAGAGAGAGAGAGGAAGGGGGGAGAGAGAGAGAGAAAGGGGAGAGAGGGGGAGAGAGAGAGGGACAGAGAGAGAGAAAGGGGGGAGAGACAGAGACAGGGGAGAGAGGGGGGAGAGAGAGAGGGACAAAGAGAGAGACAGGGGAGAGAGGGGGGAGAGAGAGAGAAAGGGGAGAGAGAGGAGGGAGAGAGAGAGAGAGAGGGGGAGAGAGAGGGAAACAAGGAAATGATAAATGAGTCCTCTGATTTGATTGTGGCTTGAGAAAATCTGAAGGAAAAACAAAAGAGTGGAGTGAAATGGAAGGGGAGTTTCTCTTCTCTTCTGACTTGACTACCATATTGTGCGACTGGGACTCACTTCAAAACAACTCCTTGCTTAAATTGTGCGTGAGAGTGCTTCACCCGAAACAATGTTTTTCTCAGGGAACGTCGCTTCGACAAATCATTACTGAAGTTGACGTTGTCATTGTTGTTGTTGTTCTTGTTCTTGTTCTTCTTCTACTTCTTCTTCTGCTTCTTCTTCTTCTTCCACAGATGGTGTCAGAGTTAGAGGGCAAATGCGTCCCCCCCCCCTAACATATGAGGCCCCGTCGAGGTGATCGCCCAAGCCTTTGCACGCTCCTCTGAAAAGAGAGCAAACATTAACATCTACCGTACAAACACAAAAGCTTGAGAGGAGGCTTTGCTCTGCTTGATCTCATATTTAGTCATTTCCTCATAATCTTTTATGAGTAAACAGAGACATTCGCAAATTGTTTCATTTCAAACCTTTATTTATACTCGTAAAGCACTGAGCTTTCTCTAATTTCAGTGTTGATGAGTTCACACAAATACATACAACAGAACAAACTTACATGAAACTTGAAATATAGTTTATCTTCCAACTACAAACCAAGATATTTGTACTCAGTGACTCTCTCAATACGTGAGCCATTAGCCATTAACAAATGGAGCCTGTCATAATCAGTAATCCTGGCTCTAGAAAACAACATAAACTTAGATTTGCTAGGATTAAGGACTAGTTTCAGATTGGTGAGAGCTTCTTGCAGCACATTAAAAGAAAGCTGCAGGTTCTCAATGGCTTCCTACACAGTATCCGCAATACAACAGACAACTTTATCATCAGCATGACAGCCAGTTAGTGTAGAGACAATACCATTCATATAGATGGTGAAAAGCACAGGACCCAACACTGAGCCTTGGGGCATACCTTTAGCTAGAGACAAAAAATCAGATCGAATGTTACCCAATATCACACATTGACACCTTGACGACAGATAGCCCTGACACCAATCACAAGCACCTCTATCCAAACCAATACTAGATAGTCTATTTAAAAGCCCATAGTGATCGACTGTATCAAAGTTATGATTAGGGCTCCACCGGGGTTATGCTATCAGAGGTTTGCACGTTTGTGAGTTCTGCTCTGTGCTCTGCTTTACTACTGTAAAAGAAGCCACACTGAGACCCATAACTCGTTGTGTTTCCTGTGCAGGCCCCACTGCAGCTCACAATCTGCGTTCAGGTAATGGAACGCCATACATTAACTCAAGCCTGCAGCTTATTGCTCACAGAACACAACCGCACGTCGCTTCAGTGAATCAGCCCTGATTGCAAAGGCTCTGAAATTAGATTCAGTCCATTATTGTATATATATATATATATATATATATATATATATATATACACGCATAATACTGTATATGCATACTAGGAATACCCTCAACAGGTTAGTCGCCTGAGCCCGGTTGATCATTGTTGTTTTGAATCTGAATGCATTAACAGGTGGAAGGCCTACAGTATATGTGGCTGCATTCTTCTAACACGTATTCTTAGAAAATTTTCTAATTTCTGATTAGCTGGAATAAACACTGCTATTTATTTGGCAGCAAACAAACAGACAACAACAATTACAAATCTGGAGTGGCCATCCTATCAACAGAGCTCTCTCTCTCTCTCTCTCTCTGGCGTTGTTGTTGTTGCCCACCTCTAATTGCATTCCGCCAGTGTCACCGTACCCAAGAGGACGCCGTTTGATGTTGGAATAGGGTATCCGGACACAGAGGGGGCGGAGCCGGTGTAAATGGGAAATGAGATTGGTGGCCACTTTCCCGCCCAATGCCACAGGAGGCCGGCTGATTGCTCTGGCGTGTTAGCCGGTAGTTTGTTCTGCCTTGTCTTACACTACATGGTGTTTTCAATATATATTGCCTTGTTTCTTTCAAGGTATCCGGAAAATTGCAAGGACAGCGACCCCCCCTCCCACGCCACCTCCCTAGTGCCCATCTGGGACCGAGGACACTGATCTGGAAGGTTCCTCTGAGGCCTTCAGGATGTTTTAGTCCAAGGTGCCTGCTGTGTTGAGCACAGTACAACTAATGCCAAAGCGACATGAGTCTCTTTCCGAAGTGATACAGAGACAGCCATGAATTTACTATACTGATAAGAAGACAGCTTGAACAATTATCTTCCTGCTGAACAGGAAAGCTAGAACGGTTTCTGTACTGGAAGCCAATTTCTGCTGCAGCTTAGAGGCTAGACTGTCTACATGAAACTTGAAAGAGAGTTTATCTTCCAGCTACAAACCAAGATGTTTGTACTCAGTGACTCTCTCAATATGCGAGCCATTAGCCGTTAATAAATGAACCTGTCATAATCAGTAATCCTGGCTCTAGAAAACAATCCCAATGCAGTTGGCTGCAGCTCTGGAGACATTAAGTATATATATATATATATATATATATATATATGCCATATATAAAATATACAGAAAGAGTATACAGTGAAATAGTGTCTCCCACTCAGGCACTAGGTCCTGTAGCATATTTTTTATCCTGTATTACATTAATTTTATGTCTGTATTAATCTCATGTAGTAATAATTTTTATAGAATATTGAATAACTTTAATTCAGCTGAAACTGTGTCTATTTAAGGAGAGTGGGTTAGAGCTAATAGCCTTTTGTCCTGTCCTGAGTCAACAGATGGCCCTTTGCCTTGTCTTGTTCTCTGAGTCAGCACATTCCGTAACATGATCCTAGGAAGGACCCAGGAAGCCCCCCTGGAGTCAAGGGGGGTGAGACATGCCGACACATTTGACCATTCAGTATCTGCGTTGACTCTGTGTGACTGTATCTGGTTTAATGAACATTGTTTCTATGCAAATTCGACGGAAATGTGATTCCTGGCCTGAGGCCAGGTTAAAAGCTGCGGCCCCTCCATGAGAACTTCAGTAGAGCCGCCGTTCTGATCCCACCAGTAGACTCTGCTCAATACATGTTTGATTCGACCATATTTTTGTCTCCTTGAAGTTCTGTTCCATACGAAGTCTGTGCATTTGAAAATTCACTACAGTCCAATCACAGAACTATGGCCCTCATGCACATATGCTAACGTGTTCGTAAACCGCAGAATTGCTCGTAGTTGTGTTCTCCTAATGTTGAATGCCATTGTTTCATAAATTGAAAGCGTGTTCCCGTCTACCTGAATTACTGGAGCATACGACCACCACCTGCCAGCTCCATAGAGGGGCGTGTCAGAAGTGTATGAAGTCCACAGTATGACGAGACAGTCTATCCGGTGACTCGTTAGTTTTTCAGTGGCGTAACTGGTTTTGTATGTGGGTTGGCAAGTCAGAGGACTCGAGTTCAAGTCCAGCGTGGGCAACCGGAATCAGATTTTTACTTTACTGTAAGTACAGTAGGCTTACACCTATGAGGAATATGCAGTGATATTATGCAGTGATGAATTGTGATATTATTCAACTGTAGTATATTCATATCCAGGTAGGCTTTACTTAGGTATTATATTATTCAACTGTAGTATATTCATATCCAGGTAGACTTTACTTAGGTATTATATTATTCAACTGTAGTATATTCATATCCAGGTAGACTTTACTTAGGTATTATATTATTCAACTGTAGTATATTCATATCCAGGTAGACTTTACTTGGGTATTATATTATTCAACTGTAGTATATTCATATCCAGGTAGACTTTACTTAGGTATTATATTATTCACATTACAGTGTTTAGTCAGGAACTGTGGCTGATAAGCAGCTGTGGAGAGGAGCAGGACCAAGGACCAATGTGTCTGTGCTTACTTACATTAAACCTACTTGCTGCATACTGTATGGCAATGAACTTGAATGCAAGATCAGCTTTGACATAACATTGAAATAATTTCTTATGCACAGATAATTATATTGTAGGCTAGCACAGATAAGTATCTTGTAGGCTAGCCTACAGGACTTCTGCATTTTTTTTTGTATTTAACGATGTTTACTCATTGTAATAATGCTATTTAGTGCTTTGTCACGGCGGAATGGCCATTACAAACAAGGGGGACAAATAATAAATATTTAATAATAAGGAGAATCAAACAATCAAGCTAGACAATCTCCCAGACTTCCGAGGGCAGCTGGCCTTTTAATCCCATATCCCGGACAAGCCCCCATTTTGTCACAACCGGCTCATAATGGCCATGACAAAGTCAAAGTGACAAAAATGTATACAGTGTAAAACATGAGGCATTTCTGACCAAGCTGTCCTTGGAGTAAGATGACAAGTGCTATTGACCTGACCTTTTTTCATTGTTATTCCTTACTCTACTCTACAAAAATAACTTTGACTGCCTACAATATAGGACTTTCTTTATTGGCACCAGAGAACAGTCTTATGGGTCAGACGGGCAATAGGTTTAAGATATGGAGGGACATCAGCAAGAGGGTAGTTAATACACTGTTTGCGGATTAAATCATTAAAGCATGCACTTCAACGCTTGACATATTACTCTAAAAAGAGAAAGGGTAACTAACTAACCTCAGTGAAGTGATGAGAAGCTTCTTAACAGCAGCTTTGTGACTGAGCCCTAGTGTTGGTAATGCTTACATTTAATGACTGTTTCCCCAATTATTGCCCATCCGGGCAACACAATTAAAAATAACTTCAAAGAATAACGTTAGCGCTAAAAATACTTAACAGAGAAAGAACCAAAAAACCCTCCTCTAGATTTCCATGGGGTAATATCCTCCCCTTACTAGCACACTACATTAACACACACACTCACACACACACACACACACACACACACACACACACACACACACACACACACACACACACAGATATTACCACATCCCCCAAAAAGTATTATCATAATTATCCCTTTTTTCAATTACCCATAATGCCATCTCTATAGTCTAGGGTAATATGCAGTTTATTAACCAACAGCTGATCAGGAAGCTGCTGTAGGAGTACGTCTCGCCAGCCTGGAGGAGGTGGCGGAGAGAAGGATGAGTTCCAATCCTTCATTCCTGCTGCCATTCGGCTGTATAACACCACCTGACTCCTCCAGCGTGCATGGAGGTCTCTGAGGCCCACATGGCCACTCTATAGGACTAATGAACTCAACTTATGGACTGGATATCACTTACTGTACTGTGACGGACTTCCTTCATTAACTGTTTTTAATATACTGTGCGAGTAGCAGTATTTTGTTAGCTATTTGAATATTGTGTCCACCCTATTTATCCCCTATGAATTATGTATTCTTATTCTGCATACTTTATTAACCTTACTCTCTTAATCTGCTGTGAAACAGAAATTTCCCCACGGGGATGAATAAAGAGCTATTTATCTACATAGCAACTCCAACCTACACATCTACATCTAGTGTTGCTGTCGGATGAAAACCTCCTAACTTAATTTTGTTTTTTTGTTATGGCCTGGGACCAATGGAGTATATTCACAACATCTTATCATTCATACTTTTATGCGCAGAAACTGAGAAAATGAAATAAGAAAATGTTCTTTGTAATATCCGGAACACATGCCACTTTGGAGATGAGAAGAACCAACTCCAAAGAGGAGCACAAGAGCACTTCAACAATATCATCAACAATAAATAAATAAAAAACAATAACCACAACAAAAGTATCCATGACATCCACCTGCTTATTGTTATTTCCTTCTACAACTCTCACACTGAGTGGAAAGTTAAAGCTGAGAGAATTCTAAACAAGCTCATTCTCCACACGTCAAATGTGTCCTGCCTGCTACCTGAGTGCTTTGAGAAAGCTCTCTAATTGCCTATTAAGCAGAGACCGTGGCAGCAATCACAATAGGTGTTTGAGGAGGGTGCTTGTTTTGGTCGTTGAATGTGAACGTGCGTGCCAACAATCAACTTGAGATGGAAATAGAGAGAGAGAGAGAGCGTTAGAGATGGAGCGAGAGAGAGAGACCAAACCTCCCTGATTTCCCCAACAACGGATTTAAGTGCTGATCTAGGACCAATGCTTCATATCTTTCCTCTTTAACGGAGCTCAAGAGAAAATGCCTTCTCGAACAAAATTGAGCTGAATCTAATATCACAATTGCCTTTTTGAAGACCCATCTGCCAAAATGAGCGCTTCAAAACATAAATACAAAATCAAGTCAAATAAAGTACCAGACAAGCTTAACATTTATTTGGTTACACTAGTTGGTTTACATAACCAGTTTGTTGGCATTTCATTTTTACAACTGATCAGTTGATATGTTGCGCAGTAAACAAACAGACCAGTATCGTTCATGGCAGCTGGGTTATCAAAGTGTTTGTCACTATGGAATAGCAGGTTGTATCCAGGGGTATGAAACTTGAAGGTAACGGACACTTTCCATTTCCCTATGGTTCCAAACTCATGTGAACTATTGGATATCATCGCTGTTCCCCCAGGGAATATGTTCACCATTTGAAACGTAACATGATAGTTTTAGGAACTGCTTTTCTTGGCGGAGTTCACAAAAAATGGCATAAAAGACACCGAAATAGGTATCTACCCCATAATGTCTCTCGGTAATGTAACCATTGTATAAAAGCAAATCGAGTGTTGTGGTATATCGCCAATATACCGTGGGTTGTGATGGTCGACAGCACTTGTGCAGTACACACATACAGCTGTTAATATTCACACAGTGTACGCCACAAACATGCACTGGACAGCTCGGCACTAGTCCGCATCACAGTTATGCTTCCTCATCCTCAGATCACTCCTCAATCCGAAATAGTTCCCAATTGTTTACCGTTGATATAGGCAACTTACACCTGGACTGGTCCACAACATAAACAGAGCAAGCAAGCGATTGCTAGGCAATGCGAGTACGCTACGAGAGATAGGGAGTAGGAATACATTTGGTGATTAACCCAGTGCCTTAACTAGGGTGCGTCTTAGCCAATCACAATGCGCGGTCGGAACTAGCTATTGTATAATAGTTTTAATCTCACTCAATGTACGTATAGTGATGTTTCACTCAATCTAAAAGCTTCACAGCATGGTAGCAGCCTTGTCATATACAATACATAGAGCCTACAGCCGTGGGGATAGTGATAAGCAGTGTACATTGAGAGCCAGCTGACAAAAGGCACATTTTCATTCTGGTAATTAAGCACAGTCGTGTAAGCGGAGCTGACTAGACAGTACGTAGCCTCCTCCGCCGCTCTGAACGTACTCGTCCTCTGTGTGAGACGGGCTGGTGTTGTTTGTCTGATGTACATTAATAGGGTTAAATGTGCATTCTGTTCACGTGCTGGAAATCGTGGCACAACTCGGCAAGGTCAACAACATCATGTTCCATTGCATGTTCAGCAGCGTCATGCTCATTAGTATCTTATTACAAATGCTAATATGTCCGTTATGATGCTTTTGCAGATCCCCGTTCATACTCTCATCTGCTGGGTGTGTATTTATATCTGCAAGAGCACAAGCAGATCAGAAGAATGCATAATGCATGCGTTTATTCCACCATGTTGGTTTGGTCGACCCTTTGGAGATTGATCGACTGATGTTTGCACACAGTCCCTTCTCAATTCCTGGGAAACCTATTGAGGTTCCTGCCGCAGTAATCACATGTTAGCTCCCATGTATTTAGCCAGCCATTTATCGTGACCAATCACGTCGCTTACACACATGATTCAGTAGAGAGGATTTGAGGACGTAAACTTCACCGATTTAATTTTCTTTTTTTTGTGAACGGGGTCGTCACATATGCCAGGTAATCCTTCCTTGATAGCTCTCTGAGCTGAGTCCCCTGTTCAACAAAGAGCAGCCTGGATGTGTATTTCAAAGACTCTGGTATCATGAAAGGAGGCATCACTCCCAGATGAGAGCCTCCTGATAATCCAAACATTCCTTCCCCCCGATCCCAACGTGTTTTTTTCTTTTTTCTCCAGACGACGATGACGTGTGATCTAATCACCGGGCCATGTCACCTCCGAGACACCCGGCGAACATCAAAAAAGGTATCGGTCGGCCCCGCAGACACTCAGGGGATGAGGCAGGAGGCGAGAGAGGAAACACATCCTGGTATCGGGAACACGGCGTTGCGGTGAGAGGGAGGGGTGTAACGCCGTTTTGACACCTCCCCCTCCAGACCCTTGCTTTGCGAAGCCTTCTGGGAGCCGCGCGGGGTTGGGAAGCCATTCTCCCCTGATTAGGGGGGCACCTTCGGGAATAATGTGTAGAGAGAAATATGTGAATAATATATTTCTGTATATATTAAAATGAATTTCTGTACTATGTGCGAGAGTCAGAGGGGAGGCAAGGCAGAGCGCTAGGATAGTAGGTCTCACCGCAAACCTAGCCTGGTGTGATGCATTTTTTATGATATTAATAGATTGTTGAGCTCTGAGCAACCTGACCCAGTTAAAGCCCCTTGAATGTCTCAATGTTGTACACTTGTACACTGTGCTGACTACCGGGTGCCTGCGTTTCCTGTGCCCTCCTGCATCTGAGGAACTTGTTCCTGGTACTCTAAGTCCT
>NC_140254.1:14209968-14229968 GCF_949987555.1 Borostomias antarcticus
CTCTCTCTCTCTCTCTCTCTCTCTGTATATATATATATATATATATATATATATATACACACACGTCTGTCTCTCTCTCTATTGCCCTCTCCTCCTCATCCTCCTCCCCTGAAACAGGCCCCCACTGAGAATCAATTTAAATGTCAAATGAGACTGATTGGATTTTAGTGGAATGAAATTAAGCAGAGGAGAGTGGGGTACAGAGGAGGAGGAGAGGAGGAGAAGGGCAGTGACCCAAACTGAGAGGAGTGCCCGGGGAGGGGAAGGGCCAGAGAGGAACACGCAGCGCCACTTAAACACAGAGTGGCCCGGCCTGCACCCCCAGAGACCCCGCCCTCGCTTGCTCAGACCCCGCCTCCATCCATCCATCCATCCACCCGCCACTGGACAGCAGGGAGAGGAAAATCATTGCCGAAGGCTGTTCTGCCTCAATCTCCCCAGCTCCCCATTTCTCTCTCTCTCCCTCTCTCTCTCTCTCTCTCTCTCCCTCCATCTCTCTCTCTCTCTCTCTCTCCCCCTCTCTCTCTCTCTCTCTCTCTCTCCATCTCTCTCTCTCTCTGTCATTCTCCTTGATCTGACTCTCCGGTTGGTCTCCCATCTCTAACAGAGTTGTAACCCATATTATTGCATGTGCACTAAACCGGCCATGTTCACAATCCCCAGGGACACCTCAAAGCCCCCTTCTACAGGAGCCGGAGGGACCGGAGCACGTAGGAGTCAGGGCAGGGGTGGAATGACGCAAACGTGGGTAACCTTCCACAGAAAGCTGCTCTATCTCTTCCTAGAACATCTGCCTATATGCTTTACTCACATGGTTCTGTTCTATTCGATGCACACGCAAGATAACACAGATTGCATTACAGTCATTTCACTGATGCTTTCATCCACAGCGACTTACAATAATTGCATTAAGAGATGTAACGATTACCGGTATAATGATTAAACACAATGAAATGCAAATAAATTAATTGTGATAAAATTATAATTAAAACCGTGTTTGATTTCTGCGCTTTGGCAACCAAAGTTACCAACAGTCTCCAAGACACATTATAAAAAAACAAAAATTGCAGCTGCTAATTTTATTTGTGGTTTTCATTATAAAACTTGGTGAATTGATTTAATTATGTGTATCAGTAGTTTAGAAAATGCTCAGCACATTTTATAATACTGCAATTATACTGATAACGGTGATCATTTTGGTCACTATAATGGTGAAATGAAATGTTCATACCGTTACATCTCTAATTGCATTTAACGTTGGCAGTCAGTGTACTACTACTCCTCAGAACTCACAAGTGCATCTCCTCATAATCTAGAGCTGAAGGCAGAGTGAAAGAACAGCAAACTAAAATAGTCCAGGTATGCTTAGAGAGTATGAGACTGGCATGTGAAGACTGTGGCGCCGTGCTCGTTGTAGGTTAGTGTGCATACAGTCCAGTCCATTAAGATGGTAGCGTGTCTTTCACCACCTCGCAGTTTCGCTCATTAAGGAGTTTAAATGCCAACGTCCTAACTGAATCATAATTATGGAAAAGTCCTATCCAATCGAATGCATTAAGCTGTGTAAGCTGATAACGGAATAAGTCAATGAAACTGATTATCATATCAGTATCCCCTCACACTCAGACAGCACAGTCCTCCCACCATCTGGTTTAATATCCCCACTAAATGACCACTGTTAACATGGTTACTTCCCATGTTAGACCCTCATTCAGACACCGGCAGAGATCCTGCACACACACGCATACTGTACACACGCACACACACACACACACATGCACACACACACACACACACACTTTCTCCTCTCTCACTCTCTCTCCATCTGTTTCTCTCCCTCTCTCTCTCTCTCTCTCTCTCGCTCTCTCCATCTCTGTCTGTCTCTCTCTCCCTCTCTCTATCTCTATCCCTTTTTACACAGACATTCCGTAATATTGCTGTATTGAAGAGCCCTCATTATGCTGGTTTTGCTTGTTTACACTGAACCAGTTAAACCCGGCATAATCCCGCCAGTGTGTGATTACAGATCGCATGCTGCTGTTACAGAATCAGAGAGGCGTGGCTCTTTTTACATGCAACGTTCGCTAATTTGCGAAACTACGTAGGCTATTTGGATACCAAAAAACAGGTGTTAGCCTACGCTGCAATACTTCTTTTTTTACTTTTTTTTTTAACACATATCTAATTAATAACATACACAATGAACAATAATTAACTTTTGTCAAATTATCACAACATCACACCCCTGTCCCGCAACGCCATCCGGCCCGTTGACACGTCGACGATCACGTATAGGAAGTTAGGATGTGAGTGTGCAGGATGGGGGGAAGATGCTCTCTTCGTTAACGGCCTGGCTGCCCCGTTCTGGACCAGTTGAGGTCGAATTGAGGCAGACTCACTTAAACAGGAAAATATAGAGTTACAGTATTCGAGGAAGGAAGGGATAAAATATGATGATTTTCCTACAAATGTTCTTATACAGTGCTGACTTGATTTTAGCAATATTTCTGAGAAATTAAAACAAGATTGAACCAGTTTTTTAATGAGATGGTCGAAGAAAATGGTTTTATATTGCCTGCTAAATGCCCGAGGTATGAACTAATAGTCTTTGGAACTTTGTTTTAAATGTCCCTTTTTGCATTTTGTTTTATATGACCTTTTATGTGTTTCTTGCACTTTGTCTTGATGCTTTTAATGTCTCATAAAGCACTTCGAATTGCCATGTTTCTGAAATGTGCTACACAAATACACTTGCCTTGCCTTGCCTTCTCATCTCTCTCTCTCTCTCCTTCTCACCTCTCTCTCTCTCTCTCTCTCTCGTAAAAGCCATTCAGATATATGAATATGACTTGATTTTAGCAATATTTCTGAGAAATTAAAACAAGATTGAACCAGTTTTTTAATGAGATAGTCGAAGAAAATGGTTTTATATTGCCTGCTAAATGCCTGAGGTATGAACTAATAGTCTTTGGAACTTGATCTTGGCCAATGACCAGGATTTCTGTTTTGTGCAGTCTTTTATAGCAGTAAGGAAGCAGTGCACTTTATATCTTGCCCAGGGACTGCGGTTGGAAACTAGCTACAGCACACAGCTAAAACTGACACATTTACAGTCATGTTGATTGGTGTGCATTGTTCCTGTACAAATAAAATATGAAATAAAAAATGAAATAAAGACTATCCTGATTTTTAAACTGGTTAGATTTAAATGATACATAAAGCTGGGTGTCATCTGCATAACAATGGTAGACAACAGTGTTAAACTGATGAATGCCATGTTGACCAAGGGGGAGCATGTGCAGGCTGATTTATATGGAATGCTGAAGCGAAATGAAGGGCGCAACAATCTTCGCTGTGTAAAGGGCTCTCTCTCTCTCTCTCTCTCTCTCTCTGCGCGCCTTAGGGTAGAACACACATATTTTGTGCTCACACAATGTGGCTGAGTTTGAGAGGGTGTGGTGTCTGTGGGGGTATGTGTACAGTGAGGGCAGATGGCTTTATGTTTATTTGCTGTTTGATCTTGTGCAGTCTGTGTATGTGTGTTGTTTTTTTAAGAAGATAACTGTGTGGTTTTAAATTGTTTGCTCTATAGGGTTTTGTAAGGATGTCTCAAAAGTCTCTCTCTTTCTTTCTTTCTCTCTTTGTCTCTGTACTGTACTGTATCTCTCCATGTCTCTCTGTCTCTCCATCTCTGCCCCCCCCCCCCCACACACACACACACACATCCTCTCTCTCTCTCAAATTCAAATAAGCTTTATTGATTAAATCAACAATCAGTTTATGTATAAATAAATCAATAAAAAGTGAATGTGAGGGTGTGTTATCTCCGACAGTGAGGGGTCTGGGTTGCTGCGAGTTCAGCTCCCATAGCCAGACCCAGC
Source organism: Borostomias antarcticus (assembly GCF_949987555.1). Classification (NCBI taxonomy): domain Eukaryota; kingdom Metazoa; phylum Chordata; class Actinopteri; order Stomiiformes; family Stomiidae; genus Borostomias; species Borostomias antarcticus. The sequence goes on from NC_140254.1 coordinate 14,213,850, forward strand.
CCCGCGGAGTATCAGTGATTATGTGATTAATTAAGTAATTACGTGTTTGTGTATAAAAACATAACATAACATACACAACAAAACATGAAGCTATATATCAACAATACAATCAAAAGCATTTAAAAACAGTTCAATGTATAATGTAATAACATGGGGAGCTGGCAATATCCTTCAGATGTAATCACTCTGAGATGTTTGCTATACAGTAGAACGTGTTTCCCTTAATGTATGGCAACATTCAACATATTTAGCAGCTAATAATGCACACTGACTTTTCTCTCCACAGAAATATGTCAGTTTCTCGGGATCAGGGAGGTGAATAAACTCAGGATATATATTATGTATTTTATCAAAGAAAATCTCTCTTAAATGTTTATATTTCTCACAATATAATAAGAAGTGAGATTCTGTTTCAACATCTCCCTGATGACAAAGTGAACACAGCCTGGCCTCCTGGTTGATTGGTGTTCGTCCTGATGCCCTGGTATTTGTGGGCAGAGTTTCAGGGTCAGTTGGCAGAGGAGACTTGTCTTTGCTCAACTCTTGGCACTCTCTCTCTCTCTCTCTTTCTGTAAACCTCAGTGGAAGAGCATGTACTGTATAAGGGTTGGAGTTATGAGAGAAATGATATATGTTTACTCTAGAACATAAAGCCCAGAATATACAGTTGTGCTGTGGAACCATACATAAACCTCTGCTTCACCACAAACAATCAATTAAATCCTGTAAAAGAAGAATGTAATGAATAGTCTGCAGCTCATGCTGACTCTCCCTCTATAGCTCTCTCTCAGTCTCAATTCAATTTCAATTCAAAGGGCTTTATTGGCATGGGAAACATTTACACTGCCAAAAGCAAACATCACAAAAAGTCACAAAAATGTTAACTCTGTCGCTGTCTCTCTCTTTCTTGCCCTGTCCCGATACCCACTCTAGGTCCTACGCCCCCTCCCTGAGGTGTGCACTTGGGTGACATATTTACAGAGGTACACAAGGGCACCGCCAAGTGTGAAAGTCCGCACTTGATGAGGCTGCTACAAAATGAATCAGGATGCCCTCGGTGACGTAATTCGTTACTATGTCGTTTACAATTCTCACAGCTGTTTTCGTCCGAGTTTCAGCACGGGCGTTCTCCGTTCCAGAATCTACAGTTTAATAAGAACATTGGGGCCTCATTCACGAACAAAGTTAAGAATTTCTTAAGAAGTATATCTTAAACTCCACTTATGTTTCCGTTTCCAAGAATATTCTGCCATTCAGCAATGTGCTCACAGGCAGAAAATAAGAACAGAATCTATGAACATGGGAGTCTTAAGTAGGCATCGGACATATTCATGTGAAAGACACTTTCATTTACAATCATTTATGATTGTGTTTACTTCAAATCTACAGCTGCATAACATTAAATGTCTGCAATACAATAATATTTCTATAATTTATAATAGCTTTTAATAATTGTTTTCATTATTTTACAAAGCAAGAGTGCTGTCTTTCCCAATGTGCCTGGTCCAACTGTGTGCCGTTCTCCGGATACAGTGTTGACTGAATGAGTAGGCTCATATCATCCCCTGCATCTTACTGATACAGTGTTAACTGAACGAGTAGGCTCATATCATCCCCTGCATCTTACTGATACAGTGTTGACTGAACGAGTAGGCTCATATCATCCCCTGCATCTTACTGATACAGTGTTGACTGAACGAGTAGGCTCATATCATCCCCTGAATCTTACTGACACTGCTAATATGACAGGTGGAGTCCTTTAGATTGTCGTTTGGGCATGCTTGACAGCTGTGTATGCTATAGCTTACATTTGTTGTATATTGTATCTATTGTATATTGTATTGTATATTGTATATATTGTATATTGTATTGTATATTGTATCTATTGTATATTGTATCTATTGTATATTGTATTCTATTGTATATTTTATTCTATTGTATATTGTATTCTATTGTATATTGTATTCTATTGTATATTTTATTCTATTGTATATTGTTTTCTATTGTATATTGTATTCTATTGTATATTTTTATTCTATTGTATATTGTATTCTATTGTATATTGTATCTATTGTATATTGTATTCTATTGTATATTTTATTCTATTGAATATTGTATTCTATTGTATATTGTATTCTATTGTATATTTTATTCTATTGTATATTGTATCTATTGTATATTTTATTCTATTGTATATTGTATTCTATCGCTTCAGCATCGTATTTTGCACTGTCCTCGCTATGTTCAGTGCCATGCACGATGGAGGAAGCCTACTTGATGCATAAAAATCTGATTTCAACTGTCCACACTGGATTCCACCTGCAGTCTTCTGACGCCTGACACAACCCCGCCTTAACCATTATGCTACCGAAAAGTTGTCGAGTCGAGGGCACGGGCGTGGGCGGGGATGTAGGGGGCACCCTTGAGAACGCAAAATGATAAATGGGACAGCCTACACCCTTGGGGGGTACACGCACACAAAGTGGGGGAGTGCGCACTCTGGTGCAAGGGTAGGTATTGGGACAGCACCCCCTCCACCCCACCCTACACACACACACACACACACACACACTCCCTCTCTCTCTGTCTCTCTCTCTCTCTCTCTTCTCATCTCTCTCTCTCTTCTCATCTCTCTCTCTATCTCTCTCTTTCTCACTCCCCCCCCCCACTCTCTTCTGAGGGGACTATAATCCCATACAAGTGCGGAGTAAGTAAGTGTATTGAACAAATCAACGATTGGATGTGCCAGAACGTTCTTCAACTGAACAAAAATAAAACTGAAGTAATTGTCTTTGGAGCCAAAGAAGAACGATTAAAAGTCATATCTGGAACAAACTTCCAGAAAACTGCAGGTCTGCTGCAACTGTCAGTTCTTTTAAATCAAGACTAAAGACTTTTCTTTTTGCCCCTGCTTTTTATTAAATGAAATTATTAGTCACTTATACACTGCACTGTAACTTGTATTCCCTTACTTTATTTTTCCTGCCTTTTGTTTTAAATGTCCCTTTTTGCATTTCGTTTTATATGACCTTTCATGTGTTTCTTGCACTTTGTCTTGATGCTTTTAATGTCTCATGTAAAGCACCTCGAATTGCCATGTTTCTGAAATGTGCTATACAAATAAACTTGCCTTGCCTTGCCTTCTCATCTCTCTCTCTCTCTCCTTCTCACCTCGCTCTCTCTCTCTCTCTCTCTCTCTCTCTCTCTCTCTCTCTCTCTCTCTCTCTCGTAAAAGCCATTCAGATATAGAGTGTGAGGGAGATGGAGACAGGTGAGGGGTGGACCGAGGGATGAGAAGGGGAGATTTGATGGACCTTGTGAAAATGAATTAATGAGTAAGAAATGCAAGCGAGGAGGGGTCAGGGAGGAGGCGAGGGAGCAAAGAGCGGCCAGAAATAAATGAGATGGCATTCTCACATAAGTGACAGGGAGATGGAAATATATGGGGAGTTTTTGTTACAATGAAGATGGCATTCCTCTCACATAAGTGACAGGGATAGCAATATGGAAATATGGAGATTGTTTTTTTGCAATGTCACTGACTTTGTGTGCGTGTGTCTGTCTGTGTGTGTGTGTGTGTGCGTGCGTGTGTGTTTGTGTGTGTACAGTATGCGCATGTTTCTTGAGAGTACTTTTGTGTGGATGTTTATGTGTGGATGCATGCATCAGGACGCCTCCGTTTGTAACCTCTGCGAGCGAGGGGTGATAATCAACAGAACAGCATGGGATGCATTACGCGTGACGCGCCCACACGGCTAATTCCAATATTGCCTCGAACGGATTCACGCTGGGCCGTCTGCTGGGATCAGCGTTGCCTGTATTGCATGTTCAATTATGCTTTCCCTCTCTCCAAACGTCGAGGATGTCTGCACCTGGCTCGTTATAATTCAAGGGTCAAACTCTTTCTAATAGCTATACTTACAGTCTATGCCCCATAAAGCCAGAACTGTATTTGCTGTACACATTATCTGCTAAGACTCATCCTATTACACAAATCCTCCACTTCTCTGTCTCCTCTCTCCTCTCTCTCTCTCTCTCTCTCTCTCTCCCTCTCTCTCCTTCTTCTCTCTCCCCCCCCCCCCCCCCCCATTCTCTCTCCCCCTCCACTCCGAACCTATAAGAGATGAGCAATGAATTATGAATCCCTCTCTCTGTTTAACACTTATTAAACATGTCAAAGGATGTATTGAATCAGCGGGAGACAGAAGCTGGCGCAGACGACCGGGCGCCTGCAGGTATGTGTTTAGAGAGACGAGCGGCTTCATTAGCGGGCCTGTTTAACAAACACTGCCAAGACGGAGGGACTGGAGGATGAGAACAGAGAAGGACAGGATGGAGAGAGAGAGAGAGAGAGAGAGAGAGAGAGAGAGGAGGGGGGGGGGTAGATCAGAGGGGGCGGAGAGAGAGAATGACAGACAGAGAGTGGAGGAGGAGAACAGAGGACAGGATGGAGAGAGAGAGAGGGGGGGGTCAGGGGGTGGAGAGAGATAATGACAGACAGAGAGTGGAGGAGGAGAACAGAGGAGGACAGGATGGAGAGAGAGAGAGGGGGGGTGGGGGGGGTAGATCAGAGTGGGTGGAGAGAGAGAACGACAGACCGAGAGAGTGGCTGAAGGAGATGTGTGTCGGACCAGTGTTCTCTGGGAGAGAGCGCGTAGCTAACAGGTAAGCCTGCTGTACTGTACATCTGCCACCCAGGCTCTCATTCTCCCTGGAGGAGGAGGGGCTTAAACCAAATACCTCTGACTCTCCGCTTGCCCTTTGAACTCCTGGTCGATCACAGTCCTATATGGATCTAGCCTCTCTCTCTCTTTCACTCTCTCTCTTTCTTTCTCCCACTCTCTCCCTCCCCCTCCCTCTCTCTCTTAGCTGCACTCTGACTTCCCTCTGTGTGTGTCGATGTGTGTGTCTCTGTGTATGTATGCAGGGGCGTCATGCAACCCAAAAAAACGAGGGGGCACAAGATAGCGAAGCTAACGCGAGGCATTATTAGCGCGCGCTTTGTGCACTGGTGCGCAGTCATGTTGGAACAGGAAGGGGCCATTCAGAGTTCCTTTCACTGGAACTAAGGGGCCAAGCCCAGCTCTTGAAAAATGGCCCCTTCCTGTTCCAACATGACTGCGCACCAGTGCACAAAGCAAGGTCCATAAAGACATGGATGAGCGAGTTTGGTGTGGAAGAACTTGACTGGCCTGCACAGAGTCCTGACCTCAACCCGATAGAACACCTTTCGAATGAATTAGAGCAGAGACTGCGAGCCAGGCCTTCTTGTCCAACATCAGTGTCTGACCTCACAAATGCACCTCTGGAAGAATGGTCAAAAATTCCCATAAACACACTCCTAAACCTTGTGGAAAGCCTTCACAGAAGAGTTGAAGCTGTTATAGCTGCAAAGGGTGGTCCGACGTCATATTAAACCCTATGGATTAAGAATGGGATGTCACTTAAGTTCATATGCGTGTAAAGGCCGATGAGCAAATACTTTGCAATATAGTGTATGTATGTATGTATGTATGTATGTGTATCTGTGTGTGTCTGTGTATGTATGTATGTATGTATGTATGTATGTGTGTGTGTGTGTGTGTGTGTGTGTGTGTGTGCGTGTGTGTCTCAGCCATAGCCCCCTAGCTTTGTGTGGTGAACAACAGGTGGTATTAAAAGTGTCACCGGTGGGTGACATCGCCGTGATAAGGAGCCAGTGAGAGCAAGCCTCATTAAACATCACTGCGGCTGGAGGGGCCTTGTCGCCATGGGTAACACCTTGCACTGTGGGATTGCAACAACAAGCCGGGATCCTGTGAATAAGATGCTTTATACAGCTACAGTACATGAACTGAGCTCCTGTCTATCTGCTCTAATACAGGTACATGAACTGAGCATCTGTCTACCTGCTCTATAGAGGTTCATGTATTGAGCATCTGTCTACCTGCTCTATAGAGGTTCATGTATTGAGGTCCTGTCTACCTGCTCTATAGAGGTTCATGTATTGAGCTCCTGTCTACCTGCTCTATAGAGGTTCATGTATTGAGCTCCTGTCTACCTGCTCTATAGAGGTTAATGTATTGAGCATATGTCTACCTGCTCTATAGAGGTTCATGTATTGAGCTCCTGTCTACCTTCTCTATAGAGGTTCATGTATTGAGTCTCTGTCTACCTGCTCTATAGAGGTTCATGTATTGAGCTCCTGTCTACCTGCTCTATAGAGGTTCATGTATTGAGCTCCTGTCTACCTGCTCTATAGAGGTTAATGTATTGAGCATATGTCTACCTGCTCTATAGAGGTTCATGTATTGAGCTCCTGTCTACCTGCTCTGTACAGGTTCATGAACTGAGCTACATGCGCTGTTTATTAAAACCATTCCATCAACCAAGGATAGGAAGCTTATAGGGCATACACTCTAATGTGCAATACTGCAGACATAACTCTCTCTGTCTCTCTTTCTCTAACTATTCATCTTTCTCTCTCTCTTTTGCTCCATCTCTCTGTCTCTCACTCTAACACACACACTCTCTCTCTCTCTCTCTCTCGCTCTCTCTCTCTCGCTCGCTGGTCAAGCCATTCGAGTGTCTGTGAGCTTATCAGCTGTCAGTCCACCCTGGGCTGCATCCTAAAGCCGCACAGCTGTATATTTTACCTCACATTGCACTATACCTTGTCAGTCTGTTTGTGTGTGTGTGTGTGTGGATCTGAATGTCTCAGTAGCAATGGGAGGGAGGTTCAGTAATAACCCTATATCTACACACACACACACACACACACACACACGGATGTTTTAGATCGATAAGGAAACACGCTGGTTTTAATAGAGCTCAGTCCTGTCAGATAAGAGCTCCATAAGCAGCCAAAACACTCTCACTTTCTGCTCTCAACAAGACCCATGGTGACGTTCTGACACACGGGGAAATACAAGATCTTGAAAAACACAATTCCATGTTTCGTATTTTCACCCCATACCCTCTCAAAAGAAAAGAAACATACCATATATAAGAACGATTTTATACCAAACGTATCAGCCTGCAGCATTCCAAACATGTCGAGTCCAAGTGCTCAAAAATAATATGTTACGCTTCAGTCGTTAGCTACATTTTGCTGTTCTGGGCTAAAAGTTTGCGAGGCTGCTAGTTCGGTCTTCTCTTTATAGTTTCTCTACAGTTTACAGTTCTCTTTCTCTCTCTCTCTCTCTCTCTCTCTCTCTCTCTTCCTCCTCCTCGTCTTGGTAAATCTCTCTCTCTCTCTCTCTCTCTCTTCCTCCTCCTCTTCTTGGTAAATCTCTCCATCTCTCTCTCTCTCTCTTCCTCCTCTTCTTGGTAAATCTCTCTCTCTCTCTCTCTCTTCCTCCTCCTCTTCTTGGTAAATCTCTCTCTCTCTCTCTCTTCCTCCTCCTCTTCTTGGTAAATCTCTCTCTCTCTCTCTTCCTCCTCCTCTTCTTGGTAAATCTCTCTCTCTCTCTCTCTCTCTCTTCCTCCTCCTCTTCTTGATAAATCTCTCTCTCTCTCTTCCTCCTCCTCTTCTTGGTAAATCTCTCTCTCTCTCTCTCTCTCTTCCTCCTCCTCTTCTTGGTAAATCCCACAGGTGTTGTCCATCTGTTTCCGGCCCGTGCTCGGGGGACGAGTGATAAAGAGCCGTGGTTTTGTCCTTGGTTCAAATCTGGGTTCCAGCGCAGATGGGAGCCATGGAAACCTGCCGCTCGCAATATAACCCCCCCCCCCCACACACACACACACACACACACACACACCTCATTTATCCTGTGCTTGTAGCCTGATTAGGTCGTCTGTGTGGAAACTTCAAATTTTCGTACCTTCCTCGTGAAATGTCCCCCACAAAAGTGTCAAAGTGTCCCATGCTGAGACGGGGACAGGAGACGCGGTGGACGAGTACTTCCTCAGCGGGGGGGAAGGACCCCTGATCACGGAGAAGACGCCTCATAATCACTTTCACAGTGGTAGAGAGGAAAGCGGGGATCGAAGAAAACAATCTAAAACACATCAAAGGCACTGACATCTCTTAGCACCTATCTAACACGTGTGTGTGTGTGTGTGTGTGTGTGTGTGTGTGTGTGTGTGTGTGTGTGTGTGTGTGTGTGTGTGTGTGTATATGTGTGTATATGTGTGTGTGTGTGTGCGCGTTCGTGTGCGTGTTTGTGAAATTATGAGTGCTGGCTGCAGGAGGCACATAACACACAATGGCCTCCCATGTAGACAACTTCTCTGTAAATATTTGTGCACTCTACTGTTAGTTATGTCTCTCTTATGAAGTATTTAGCCCATGTTTACTGTTCTGTATATTTTTATAGCCAATAGACAAACCAGGATTCCAAATTCCAGGAGCTTGCTCGATCGCCTTGTTGAGAGAGGTCAGGGAAGAATTTTTACAGCTCACTTTTCTGGCCCCCGGGTGACACTGTTTTTTTTTTGCTTCCCTCTGGAATATGTAGGGGTGGGATGTCTGCCCACCTCCCTTGTTCTCTGTAAAGCGCATTGTGTTGCCTCTGTGTATGAAATGCGCTATACAAATAAAGCTTTGATTTGGTTTGAGGCCTGGAGGAATGGAACAGTCTGTCCACACAGCAAGGTAGGTAAAGTAGCTTGGTTTCTTGAATGCTTCATCGCCCTCTACCTCCACAGCTCTCTGTGTAGCCCCCCCCCCCCACACACACACACATTGCGTCTGCCTCTAGAATCGACCCCTTGCCCGCACGTGCCCCCCAGAAACCGACCGGATGATTCACCCCACTGGTGACGTGGCATAGATTACCACCACAGGTCAAACTCCGGATCGGAATCGCGTTGTGTCCGGCGGTCTGATCGTTTTCAGGTGGGAAGGGGGTCGGGGGTCGGGGGTTTTTAACATCCTGGGTCACTGGGATAATGGAGAGATTCACTCGTCCTTTTTTAATGAGTGCAGTTTCCTGAGGCTCAGAGGGAGAGCGGTCATCAGGTACTTTATGTACTGTTGGGACCGGACCAATCAGCTGACCATCAGCGTTATTGGATCAGAGCTGCTCGCTCATTCACAGCCCAGCCTAGGACAGGGACACGCGCACGCACACGCACACACACACACACACACACACACACACACACACACACACACACACACTGTCTGTTGGCTTCTCTTCTCCTATCCTCTCTTGCTTTCTCCCAGCTGCCCTCATCTGCTCCTCTGTTCTACATCATGCTCCTCCTCCTCCTCCACCTCTCCTCTCTCATCCCTCTCTCCTCTGTCATCCCTCTCTCCTCTCTCATCCCTCTATCCCTCTCTCCCCTGGGCAGCTGTCTTTGGTATGAGAGCCACGTAGAACCGCATGTTTAATGGGCGCCCTGCATCACGCCATCAGAAAATGAGGGAGAAGAGGGAGAGAGAGGGGGAGGGAGAGATAGAGAGAGAGAGGTGAGAGAGGGGGTAGAGAGAGGGGGAGGGAGAGAGAGGGGGACAGAGGTGAGGGGGGGTAGAGAGAGAGGGACAGAGGGAGGGGAGAGAGAGGTGAGGGGGGGGTAGAGAGAGAGGGGGAGGAGGGGGCAGAGGGAGGGGAGAGGTGAAAGTAGAGAGAGAGGGGGGAGGGAGGGAGAGAAAGAGGTGAGAGAGGGGGTAGAGAGAGAGGGGGATGGAGAGAGAGGGGGATGGAGAGAGAGACATGAGACAGAGTGAGGTGAGAGAGGGGGTAGAGAGAGGGGGGGAGGGAGAGAGAGGGGAACAGAGGGAGGGGAGAGAGAGGTGAGGTAGAGAGAGAGGGGGGGAGAGAGAGGTGAGAGAGGGGGTAAGAGAGAGAGGGGGAGGGAGGGAGAGAGAGAGAGAGGTGAGAGAGAGAGGTGAGAGAGGGGGTAGAGAGAGAGGGGGAGAGACAGAGGGGGGAGGGAGAGAGGAGGAGGAGGGAGAGGGGGGCGGGGTAGCAGAGAAAGAAAGCAAAGGGGAAAGTTCGCAGAAGGATGATTTTTTTTTAACACCAAAATGCATGTAGAAGAGACAGATTTTCCCTCGCTGTGATGTTTTTGCAAACATCATTTATTTCACCCATCTCTGGGGGATTTTCAGGGAAGCAGAGGATCTTGCTGGCTACCGTCAGCATTTTAACATGTCGTCGTCAATTACATGAATTATCCTGCTGTCAGTTATCAATGTTAACTTCAATTATCTCCCATTACATCTGACAAGGTTGATAACAGCAGTGTACTTCATGTGGCATCAGTCGGGTCAGTACAGTGTTACATCACTGCTTCTCATCTCATTGCCAGGCTAGCCTTCTGTCAATACCATACATCCATGGTCAGGACACATCTCTATAGTGGAGTCACAACTCTGCTGCCCCATCATGACATAGGGAGACCCGCCGGCCATTTCGTTGACAGGCACTTGGTGTAGTGCTCTTGAGAGAGGAGTGGATGAGGTGAGAGAGCAGACAGGAGAGGGGTTAGGGGAGGTCAAAGGTGGACGTTTAATTTGTCCAGCTATGTTTTATTGCTCTGTGTCTCTGCTGGGACACACAAACGTGCGCGTGTGCAAGCGCGCACACGCACTCAGGCATGCACACACACACACACACACGTCAGAACACCCTTTCTGTCCATTGTCACCCACAGAGAACCACAAGGTGCTCTATATGTGGGATTGATTTTAATCAGCAATGTCACGGAATCAATGGAACATTATCACCCACAGGTGGGAACAGGTAATGAAGCAGGGCCCCCTGGGAAGCGTAGTTCTACCAATCCTAACATCCCAACCGGCCAAATGTCTCCCCTGGGAGCATCTAGTATGGGAATTGTAGTTTTTTTATTAGTTTTATTGTGTGTATTAAAACTCTGTGTGGTTCCCCTGACAACGTGATGATCTGACCAGTGGTGTCGTAATCCAGGAAGAAAGTGTGTCTTCGTTTGAGAAATGGTACCATGTTGAACATGGCAGCCATACATGAAAGTTGAAGTATTGTATATTTATCCATGTAAGTACAATGCGCTCCTGTCAACATGATAAAAACACTCTCATTCTTCTTCAATACCGGGGTGTTTACTCGCCTGACGTGCAACCCCAAGCACTGGAAGCTGGCGGATCTTACTGCGTTAATTTAATGGTATGCGCTCACGCACACACAGGCATGCACGCACACACACACACGCACACACACACTGTGGGGTTGTTTAAGGCCATTTAGAGATGTACTGAAACTCTGTTTTCCCTACCCATGGTATTAATCACGTAGTGACCAATATCAGACGATGATTAATTGCACTTTGTTAATAATTATTTCCTGCAACAATTGTTCAAGTTAGAGTGTGTGTGTGTGTGTGTGTGTGTGTGTGTGTATATAAGAGAGGGGGGAAGGGTGCATTTTCACCAATATTAAAACGCCCCCTTCTCCCACCCTCAGTGTTGGTCGAGTGATATATGAGGTGAACCTAATACTGTTCTCACGAACCCACTGTCCTGATTACAAACAGTTATTCACTGTTACTTACTGTGGTAAACTGGTAATGAGACCTCATAAATCTCCAGGCTCGCACGCCCTCCTCTCCCAGAGGACCCCCCCCCCCCACCCTTGCCCACAGCTGGTCTGGGATAGGACAGCCTTCAGATGGGCAGCCCAGCATCGGTCAGCACCAGAGCAACAGAGAGAGAGACAAAGAGAGAGAGAGAGAGAGAGATAGAAGATAGAGAGAGTGAGAGAGAGAGAGAGAGAGAGAGTGAGAGAGAGACAGAGACAGAGAGAGAGAGAGAGAGAGAGAGAGATAGAAGATAGCGAGAGTGAGAGAGAGAGAGAGAGAGAGAGAGAGAGACAGAGAGAGAGTGAGAGAGAGAGAGAGAATTTGACACGTAACACCGTTTCTAAATCCAAGTCAAAAACACACACACACACACACACATTCCAGGACTCCCCTCGGTCAGAAACGGAGGGGTTGCCATGCCGATGCCTGGGCGGTCATCAAGGACAGCTTGTTGATATTCCGCTCGCTGCTCGCCTCTCTCCCTCCATCCCTCTCTCCCACTCCCCTCTCCCTCCTCTCAGATGCTCTGCTCTCTCCCTCCATCCCTCTCTCCCACTCCCCTCTCCCTCCTCTCAGATGCTCTGCTCTCTCCCTCCATCCCTCTCTCCCACTCCCCTCTCCCTCCTCTCAGACGCTCTGCTCTCTCCCTCCATCCCTCTCTCCCACTCCCCTCTCCCCCCTTCCAGGGAGGTCCAGCCTGCTTTTGTTAACAGCATTACATAAACGGGAGAGGAGGAGGAGGAGGAGGGAGAGAAGGAAGGGAAGAGATAGAGGGGGCATCGGAGGAGAGAGAAAAAGAGAGAGAGAGAGAGAGAGAGAGAGAGGACCAAGGCGGCAAAACAACAGCCCATGTATATATTACACAGCTAATCCTCTGTAAATCACTTATTATGCGCCTTTGCGCAGCCGAGATAAAATGATTAGGGCCGCTTGAAGGGGGACCTGAACACACTGTCCTCCCGCTCCATCCAGCGTTGACTGCCAAGCAACACTTAGCATTGCAAATGACCCGGGAGTGGGCTTCCGAGGTGAGAAGTGAAGAGAGAGGGAGAGAGAAGGAGGGAGGGAGGGGTGGGAAGGCAGATGGGGTGGGCGGGCGAGGCACGGAGGAGCAGAGCCACGGAGGAAGGGAGGAGGACTTGGCCTGAGTGTGGGCGTGGGGGGGGGGGGGGGGGGGTGTAAGGTGTTTAAGTAATTTATGACGGCAGATTCATTCTGTGAGAGGCCTTTGATGGACTGTGGGGGGGTCGTGGGCGGGGCGGAGGGGGGGGGGCGCTGATGTGATAAGTGGCCTGCTTGATTCGATTGCGCTCTGAGTCGGACACGTGTTCCGTTCCGCTCCGTTGGGCTCAGCCACATCCGGATACCCCCGCCCCTCCCCAACGCCGCCGCCTTCGCCCCGCCCGGCTCGCACCTAGGCGCCTCACACACCTGTGCGCACGCTCTTTTACACACACACACACGCGCACACACACACACACACACACACAGCCATTAGGCATGCAGAGAAAGAGCAGCGAGCGCGGAGAGCACTGGAGTGTCTCTCGTTCAGACAATCAATCAGACATTAGCCAGATAGCCCATGCGAAGACAGGCAGCCAACCGGCCGTAAACATGGCGCCAGAAACGCTGATAAACTCCCATATTAGGCCTGATGGTATTAACTTAGGAGGAGGCCGCTGTGGATGTTGAACGCGTTCGCGGACATTTATCACTATCGTCGACGCGCAGTCGGCCGCTGACACTACACACAAACACACACGTGCACACACACACACACATGCACACACATGCAGCGCTGCTGTAGATAGGGCTATTACCCTGCGGTAGATAGGACTGCATGCACACGGATGTGCTTGCTCTCATCTATGATTAACCACACGGGCAAACATCATGGAGGAGGACGCCAAGGTACACACTAGCACCTCGTCCAGTTAAAATCGACAGGAGAGAGAGAGAGAGAGAGAGAGAGGGAGAGAGAGAGAGCGAGGGAGGCAGTCAGACAACAGCCCTCGCAGGTAGTAAAGAGAGAGAATTTGCAGCGAGGCTTTAGAGGAAAGATCTTATTGAAACAGTCACTCATTTATTCATGTTGTGTTGTGCTTGGTCGGGGCCACTGGCTCAATCATGGCCGATTCCACCCCGAGGCAGAGTCCTATCAGGTGTGTCTCTTCCCTCGTCTACTCCGCGGGGCGAAGCTGCATTTGTGTGTCTGTGTGTGTGTGTGTGTGTGTGTGTGTGTGTGAAGACGCAGACTCAAGAGTGTGACTGCTCTCCTGGTATGTGCTTAGTGCTAGTTGTTTATTGTAGATTAGATCTCTATGCGTTGTTGTTTTTCAACGACTGTTGTTCAGAATCCCATAACGCATCATGTTCACTATGAATTATCCATGTGTTGTGTACGGTGGATATTGAACATGATCCATGGTCCCTGGACAGCACAACAGCTATGTACTCTTACTACAAAGTTGACCACATGCGTACTTGAATGTAGCGTTCATACTCACAAGTATGTTCGCAAGGCCATCATGGATCTACTGTCCTGTTATGTTATCGTCGAGGGCCGGCTGACTCGGTTCTTGTGTCTGTGTGATGGTTCGTGGTGATATTGCTCTTCTTTTCGAGCTTATTTTTAGATTTTACAAGGCCTTCTGTTAACGTTTGTGTAGTACATATTGTAAGCCGCATGCATGCCCACACGCACGCACGCACACAAATACTCAGGGCTATGACCTGTACCTTCTAAGTGTCAGCATTGCTTATTGGAGCGTGCTGTCTATGCCACGGCCTCGCTCTCAACAATGGCTTCGGCACAGACCCCATTTAGTTAATAACCCCACAGATAGTCTGCTTCGGAACAAAAAGTGGGAGGGAGAGAGAGAGAGAGAGAGAGAGAGAGAAAGAGAGAGAGAGAGAGAGAGAGAGTCAACGAGAGAGCAAGTGAGCGAGAGGGAGAGAGGGAGCCCCTTTGAATTGAAATTGAATTAAATTGATAGACAGAAAGAGACAGGGAGAGATAAAAGAGAGAAAAGGAGAGAGAGAGAGAGAGAGAGAGAGAGAGAGAGAGAGGTTGGAGCGGTGCAACAGGAAATCGTAGAGGGACAGATAGAAAGGGTTGAGAGGTAAGGAAACTACCAGCTCTTAGTTTCCATTATAAAAGCTCCCTGCTTAGCAAGGTCAGCTGGAAGCGACGGCGTGTCAAGCGCGCGGCGTGCGGCGTGCGTGCTGTTTGCAGGCCCGGGCCTCGTTGAAATCACTTGAGCGTTTTGCTTGAGCTCTCCTGGAGCATTAGGTGGGATTTGTGCGTTCGGCCCGCTGGTCCCATTGTGCCAGATCGAAGCAAACAAACACAGGAAAGTCCCCTGGGCAGCTGATGTTTTCCAGTGTACACCTGCCGTTAGGAGGACGCATGTCTGAACTGGCCGTAGAAAGATATACATAATATATATATATACATAATATATATATATATATAGCAGCATGTCGTGTATGTGACACAATACTACAACTCATGTCGAGGCAGTGACATGTCGCCCGTTATCTCCTAACGCAGTACACGTAGGCAAGCTGAACTATGTCAGGGTCTCATCTTAGCTTACGCAGACGATGGTTAAGGCAGCGTTCAGCGTGTGAAACCAGAGCTAAAAAAATAAATAAAAGAATATATCGCCCTTCCACATTGAAAACTTTTCAAGTAAGAAAAAGAAAACTCTTACGATATTTTCTTTTTCTTTTTTTTTCCCCCGGCAGAGTCACCCACCGCTGTGTGGTCCGGCCCGGTGGGAAGGGCCTCTCCGGCGCCGGGGGTCCGGCCCTGGTCGGGCAGGAGGAAGCGGCGCTGATGGATGTCTCTGACCCCCGTGTGGTCGCTCTAACCCCCCCCCTCCCCGCTGCTCTTAAACATATGGTCTGGAGCCCGGTAGAGATGGAATAGATGGAGGGATGGATGGGGGGGGTGGAGGTATGAGACGAAGGTGTGTGAGAATATGGCTGGAGATGGTGTGGGGGGGGGTGGCGGGGGGGGGGGGTGATAGATGTGTGAGGCACGGATAGATGACTATGGTGTAGAGGGACTCTAGGTGGGCCGGCGGCGGGCTGTGATCTGTCTTCGTCTGGGTGGGTGTGTGGGGGGGGATCTCTGGTTATACGCCAGGAGCAAAGCTGTGGTTACTCACCCGGGCACGCAGGGAGCCGTGGCTGCGCTGGTGTGTGGGGAAGATGATCTGTGTGTGCGTGTGTTTGTGTTTATGAATGTATGCATATTTTACTGTATGTTTTACTCAGTGTGTGTGTGTGTGTGTGTGTGTGTGTGTGTGCCTCTCCCCTGCCTCTCCTGGTTGTGATTTATGGTGTGGAGGGAATGGGGCCGGTGTGTTGATGAGCCAGGCTTTATTTACCCAGGTAGCCCCCATCATGACTGCAGCCACCCCTGATAAATGGATCCAGAGAGAGAGAGAGAGAGAGAGAGACAGAGAGAGAGACAGAGAGAGAGAGAGAGAGAGAGAGAGAGAGAGAGAGAGAGAGAGAAAGAGAGACAGAGAGAGAGAGAGAGAGAGAGAGACAGACAGACACAGCGAGAGATTAATGGTACCTGAGAGAGAGAGAAAGAGGGAGAGAAGAGGGGGTGTAATGGAG
>NC_140254.1:14232468-14254968 GCF_949987555.1 Borostomias antarcticus
CCGCCGTGTGTGTGCGTGCGTGTGTGTGTCTGTGAATGTGTGAGTGAGTGTGTGTGTGTGTGTGTGTGTGTGTGTGTGTGAGAGAGAGAGAGCATGTGTTTTTGCGTGTGTGTGTCAAAGCAAGCGTCAAACTCGGACACGATGGACAGCATTGATGTGTGTCAAAGAGAGAGAGATAGAGCGTGTGTGTGTGTGTGTGTGTGTGTGTGTGAGAGAGAGAAAGAGAGAGACAGTGTGTGTGTGTACTATAGCTGTGTGTAAGAGAGAGAGAGTACATGTGTGTATCAAAGAGAGAGATTGTGTGTGTGTGTGTGTGTGTGTGTGTGTGTGTGTGTGTGTGTGTGAGAGAGAGAGAGAGAAAGATAAAGAGTATGTATGTGTACTGTAGGTATGTGGATAAGAGAGAGAGAGAGAGAGAGAGAGAGAGAGAGAGAGAGAGAGAGAGAGTGTGTGTGTGTGTGTGTGTGTGTGTGTGTGTGTGTGTGTGTGTGTGTGTGTGTGTGTGTGTGTGTGTCGTAGATAACCATGCACTGGGGACTCACAGTATGAAAATCTATTCAGAGCTCTCCATGGTCCTGAAATACACCATTGTGATGAAGCGATGAAGATGAAGATGTGTGTGTGTGTCTATGTGTGTGTGTGTGTGTGTGTGTGTGTGTGTGTGTGTGTGTGTGTGAACATGCAGAGATTGTTAATCATCACCGGCATACCATATCCTCTTTCCTCTTTGCTAAGTCATCAGTGTGTGTGCCAGGCGTGGCATAGAGCTAAACAGCTACAGTATGCAATCAATGAAGGACGCTTTACACTGTATTGAACTGGCGCAGAACACAATGATATCCACTGAGCCTCAGTCATGTCAGAGAGAGAGAGAGAGAGACCGGGCGGATATAAACATTTCTAACAATAGAAGAACCCTCCATACAGAACCATTTTCAGGTTGGTGAGGTTCTATGTAGAACCCTTTCCAGATCAGACAGAACTCTTTAGAGTTGTAATCAGCACCTCATGGAGCTGAAAGGGGTTCTATGTTGAACCAAAGGGTTTTTTAATTGTTACGAGCTGTTCTACAGTATATAGCACCTTTTTTTTCGGAGCGTACTGCGTCCAGATCTCGTCTGAGAACAAACCCTTTGTAAATGTTCTCTATTAGCTGCCACATAGACGTGTTGAGTCCTGCCAGAGTCCTGCCAAGGTTTTCATTGTCCTGGCAGCAGAGAACATCTGTATTCTTGACAATGACATTAGTCTGTCTCTGCCAAGAGCACAGTCCAAAAAAACACAAACTAAAAACACAACAGGACACAAGTCAGTGCAATTCTACAATTCTTTTGAGCGTCCACAGGAGGATTTCTCTCTATACTGGTGGTCCTTCTCCCTCTGTATGTCCACTGGCTGGTGTCAGAGGTCACTTTATGTTAGGCACGTCTAATGGGATGGGAGACACCGTGGTGAATTTATGAGCTGGATCTGCTGTGGAAGCCTCCATGTCCACGCCAGTCCGTGCTCCACCTCCCAAAAACTAAACATTAAAAACTATTAAAAAATAAATGTGTGTATATATATATATATATTTCTTTTTTTTGATTGATTGTGTATGCATTAGCCATAATATACGATGAACACTCAATCAATCAAAAAAAATAAATCACTGACCAAACAAACCAATCAATTCCTATGTAACATTTAGCCTTGAGTCCTACTTCATTCATCAACTTGAAGTTAAGGACGCATTTTATTGATGTGGCGTTCATAGTTTCTCAACTTCTAGGTTTTTCTTTGCTGTGAAGGCTTTTTCAGCACTCCGGCACACTCTCAGTCTCTTATAAAAGTATTGCTCTTCGTTTTAGCTAAACAAACCGCTGAAATATTCAGTCAACCTGCGCTAACTCCACGCTCCAAGGAGCGATGTGCTTTGAGCAGCGAACGCCTCGCCATAAAAGACCAAATCAGAAGCAGCAGAGGAAATCAATCATTTACCGTCTAGTAAATATGTGTTGGGGAAAAGAGGTCCAGATTCAGCAGACTGCTAAGGGCTGAGTTTAATAAACCCTCGTCCACATTTTGTAGAGGAGAGTAGGCACAATTTTGGCAACTTTACTGGAGTTAGAATAACTGAGGTTTGGGAGACAGCAGCCTACTGTTACTGCACCTGGTCTCACCCCGCCAATCAACTCAACCTGACAACTCGACCTGTCACTGCCCCCCCCCCCCCCCCCCCCCCCCCCCACACACACACACACATTTCCTCCCATGCTCTCAAGCTCCTCTCTCTATCTATCTGCTATCCAGTTACCGTGTGAGGGTCTGCTGAGTGGAAGCCCGGCAGACCCAGAATCTCCTGCCTGGGCACACTTTAGCTGAATCCCGAATCGCGCACTTAGGCGAAAGTGCAGAGCACTCGCGGCCTTACATGCGCGTTCCCGCTAAATCCACAAGGGCTCAGGGTAGTCCCAAAACAGAATTGCTAGGTCCACAAGTGCGCCACTGCCGCAATTTTGCGCACTTCGTAACCGCACTTACCGAAAGTCCGCAATTTCGTGGACTTAGGAGCAGAAAATAACCAAAGTCCACCGCGTCTCATGTGACACAGTGCTTGAGTGCATCCGAGTCATGATCCGAGTGCATCACACATAAATGATGACATTTGCCGATAACACAACATTTATCTTGAAATCCACATGCTGCAAACATATCCCACCCAACATAATTTTTAAATTATTATTAAAACAGACGTCAATCGGTCAATTTGCAGAGCCGAGCGGAGAGCTGAGGGGAGCGTCAGAGCAGCCTCTGCGTCGGAGGGACGCGGCAGCCAATGAAAACGAAGTGGGAGGGGCATTGAGCTAAACTGGTTTGGGAATCGTTGGCACGCCGCTGGAAGTGCTGTCCCATTTAATACACGGCCCTGCACCCTCTGGCCCTTCCAGCTGACGTCAATTAAGTGCTCAGGCCTCAGGCCGCAAGTGCGAGGGGCCTGAGGGGGGAGTTTAAACTACTGTACCTTTAGACTAATAGAAATATCACAAATTCTGACCACGTGCACTTGTGAACTCTGTGGGCTTGACCTACCTGGGTGTGAACAGCAGTTGTCTTTTCTCCAAGTCTCTGCTTTGAGATTTAGTTTTATAGGGCTTGGGGAAATGTAGTCCCAGACACGACCATCTTGTTTCCACACAGGTGTATCTATTCGTCTGATTGCATAGGATTCTATGCAGTAGAGCCAATCAGACAAATAGATACACCTGTGTAGAAACAAGATGGACGTGTCTGGGACTACATTTTCCCAAGACCTATACCGTGAGATGAAAACCTGACAAAATAGAGAACACGAATAAATAGGATGCTATTCCCATAAGTGGGTATAGCCTACGCGCCGGCAATGATAACGACTCAACTTTTCCTCATTTGGAATCTGCGCCCCGCTTACGTCAGTAGTAGGGTTCGCGTCTCACAAGTCCCCGGCGATGAGGAGACGGGAGCGCGCATCCCTGGCCGGCGCGCTGAAGCAACTGCGGGGAGCCACATGCCTGTGACTGTGAGCCGCTCGCTGCCTGTGGATATCGCGGATGCCAGAGCAGGCGTGAGCTATACAGTCGAGAAAAGACACGATTCACTGTCAGCCAAGTCGAGAAGAGAAAGAGGGAGTGAAGAGGAATAGTACGAAACGTTTTTTTTTTTTTTTTACTCGTTGACTGTGTGTTCTTCAGCTTCAGACGAGAAGCTATACGGAGGACTGGGGATATTGGGTACCGATAGAGAAGCCGCTATCCCTCTCTGCTGCTGTCGATGCTGCCGCTGCGGCGTGCGAGCGCATTCCCAGATCCGTTTGGAATACAGTTTATGTCTATAAGACCGTGATACGGCGTGGATTTATAAAGCAGCACTTCAACACATAGTGGCTGGACATGTGTTTTCCTGCGACGTTTTTTTTTCTTTCTTTTATTTTTGGGGGGATTGCGTTTCTAATATGTTTGGTTTCAGGCCTGTTTTTAGTTTGATTCGCTTTATGGTTTTGTGTCGTCTTTTCTTCCTTTAGTTGTATTGTTTTCTTTGGAGGAGAGGTGAGTGCCTCTGCCGTGAAGAGATTTCTGCAGAGCGGGTCCCGCGCTGCTAGGGTGAATGATATTCTATCTCTTCATCTGAGACCTACGTGCCATGGATGGAAAACTTAATTTGCATCTACGAAGCCGATCGGGGAATAAGCTTTACATCGAATAACTACTGCAAACAGCGATCGGGTAAGGTTATAATTCTTCCCTCCCCGTCTCTATGGCAAGGTGCGCCTTATGCGGGTGGAGTGTTTTTAACGCTGTGGTCTATCTGACTGGGAGCTTGGCAATGCGCGGTGGCATTACGGGCTCTTGGCAGTTTATGGGTGGGCACGATTATGGAAGTGGTTATTCAAATAATATGCTTATGTGGAAAGTAGCGTGAGAGATGCACATTCAAAAGGGGTGGCTACACACACTATTTACCGAACATAGACGTTGATACATTGGTTGAAAGTTGTGAGGCGACCGTTTCTACCTAGCTGTAGCCTATCTGCAGTCAGTCGCAGGAATGTCACTGACTCATGTGCTGTGAACCTGAACCGATGTCGATCCCAGTCACCGAGAACCCCAAATGCGCTTCAACACGTAGGCTACTCTCTCCTTGAGTACTGAAGCCTTTAAGGCCGTAATTAGTCTCACGTACCATGACGGGGAGGAGGAGAGCTGCTTTGAATCCGCGGCTTTCCTCCATCGAGAGGTTAGCCTACTACTGAACCCGCTCTGTCAGACCTGTAACTTTGCGCAGTGTCGAAACGAAACACACACTGCTGCGCGCGCTCTGGCTGCTGGCACGCATGCACGCACGCACGTTCACGCGCACACACACGCACGCATTGGACTCACACACGCAATCAAGCAATGAGGGGATCCACTCTGCTTTGTGTGTGCGTGTGTGTGTGTGTGTGCGCGCGCGCGTGCGTCTGTAACACAGGGAGTGTGTGTGTGCCTCTGTAACACAGGGATAGCCTATGATGCCGGACTGTAGTCTAATCTATGGACATATGGCTATTCGTTTTCTGATACGTTCCAACAATTATAGCTCATTGAATGAATGCGTATTTCAGTAACGCGGTGTGCAGAGCTGATATGTGTGTTTGGAAGAGTGAGCGAGCGCAGATTACGCATGGGGCATACAGTGGATTGGGGATATTGGCTTCAGTCGTTGGCACAGCTGACGCGCCGAATTTAATCTGGGCAGGGAATATGGAACAATTTTGAGTCCCTCGTATCGCAGTGAACTAGTTAAATAAACGCTACTGCAGTCTCCGCCTGTCTAGTTTTCAGTTCATTCCTTTAGTAGCCTATAATGTACGGTCTCGTATGATGTGTTTATCATAGGCTATGGCGTTGTCCCCAGGTGCATTCCCTGCACCGACGCAAGCAGGTGGCTCTCGTGACGCTGAGCGGGGATGACAATTGGGACACGGCCGCGCGAGGAGCCTCCGAGCGCCCTCTCTCTCTCTCTCTCCCTCCATCTCTCTCTCGCGCTCTCTCTCTCTCTCTCTCCCTCCATCTCTCTCTCGCTCTCTCTCTCTCTCCCACCCATCTGTTGAGCGAGCAGTGCGTGCGCCCTTCCATATGCACCTTCTTAAACAATCTCCCGTCGCCTGTTTCACATCCGTTTAATAATAGAAAGTAACCCAAGAGCCGCCTCGACCCGGTTTAGTTTATTCAAAACGACACGAGAAGCTACCGGTGGGATGTTTCGTGGTCTTAAATATATTCAATTCTCACGTGAACCAAACCACAGCGCGCAATTCATTATCTTCAATACAAATCAACGGTCAGATTGCCTGTTCTCCACAGTGGCGGTTTTAGGTTAGCCTAACTGGACTCAACTGGGAGAGAGGAATGATTAGCCGGTAATGACACGGCAGCCATTGCAGTCGCGGCTCCAGACGTTGCCTGAATAGTGAATAATCCCGTCCCCCCTACCCCCACCTCGCTGTGCCGTGGCCCCTCTTAGCGCATATGAGCAGTCCGCGGATGGCGGGATTTTATCGCAGGCACGCGGGGTGGGTGAGGGGCCTCGAGACGCGAGGACGCTCTCGTTTTAACCCGCGAGCTGACGGCTAGAGGACGAGCTGGTTAAAGTGATGCATGAGATGGATTCACCTCAACGATGGCACGCGATCTAATCAGCGAGAAGGAGATGGGGAGAGGGGTAGGGCGGGAGGGAGAGAGGGAGGGGGAGGGATGATATTATGAAAGGCCCCATCATTGGATTATTACTGTATATTAAACAGCTGCTGAATAGCTGAAGGTATCGCTTAGATTATCGCGTGGCATATGTCAAGGATCCTGTTATCGTATCCTCTTTGCACTGCAGTGTGCTGTGCTGCCGTGAACACAGCATTGACACACACACACACACATACACACACACATCTTCCCACTCACAGGCACACACATCCTCCCACTCACAGGCACACAGGCAAAGGTCTCTCTCTCTCTCTCTCTCTCTCTCTCTCTCTCTCTCTCTCTCTCTCTCTCAGATATAAGATACTGTACCTGTAGGTGTGTTGCTGAGAAACAGGAGATGTTTAAAGGGTTGCTTTGGAAAATCCTTGGGAGGCCTCTGGCTTGCTACTGCTGCATGTGTGTGTGTGTGTATGTATGTATGTATGTATGTGTGTGTGTGTGTGTGTGTGTATGTATGTGTGTGTGTGTGTGCATGCATGTGTATGATCGTGTGTGTGTGCATGCATGCATGTGTATGATTGTGTGTGTGTGTGTGTGTGTGTGTGTGTGTGTGTGTGTGTGTGTGTGTGTGTGTGTGTGTGTGTGTGTGTGTGAGCGCGTGCGCCTTAGTGCTCTGGGCATATGGACCAGGGGCCAGGCAACAGCTTGGTCTTCCCTGGATCACTGCTCCCTGGCCAGTCTATTGTTCCACCATCAGCCCCAACCCCTCCATCCTCCATCCCCCCATCATCCATCCTCCTCTCTCCTCTCTCCATCATCCACCCTCCATCCCTCCATTCTCCCCCCTCCAACCTTCTCTCTCTTCCTTTCCTCTTTCATTCCTCTCTCCATCAGTGTCCATTCCTTTCTTCATTCAACATCTCAGCAGCACATATGCTTGTGTAAGTGTGTGTGCGTGTGTGAGTGTGTGTGTGAGTGTGCACATTTATAAGTGTGTGTCTGTGTGAGTGTGTGTGAGCGTGCACATTTACAGTATAAGTATGTGTGTGTGTGTAAGTGCACACATTCACAGTGTGTGTGTAAATGTATGTGTGTGAGCATGCACATTTATAAATGTGTGTGTGTGTGTGTGTGTGTGTGTGTGTGTGTGTGTGTGTGTGTGTGTGTGTGTAAAAAGTAAAGTAAAGTTTATTTATAAAGCGCTTTTCCCAGATATGGCCACAAAGTGCTTCACAGAGATGATAAAAACATACTGTAGGTACAAAAGAAGCAGGGCAAAAATACATTAGGCTCCCCTCCAAGAACAACACGACAAAGGAAGACAGGAATAATCATGCACAGAGATAAAACATACTGAACAGAAATACCTGCTTAAATAAGTGGGTCTTTATCTCTTTTTTAAAAGCTTCCACTGAGACAGCAGACCGTAGGGGTGGAGGCAGAATGTTCCATAGCTTGGGGGCTACAGCCTCAAAAGCTTGATCCCCCCAGGTCTTAAGACAGGTATGAGGGATAATTAACAGGTTAAGGGAGCTTTACCTAAGGGAGCGGGCTGGTGAGTATGGATGTAATAGTTCAGTCACATACATGGGGGCCTGACCGTGTAGATACAGTGCTCTGTAGGTAATTGTAAGTATCTTAAACTGGATCCTAAAGGCAACAGGAAGCCAGTGGAGGGACCTCAGTATGGGGGTGATATGGGACCATTTATTTGACGTACTGAGGAGTCTTGCAGCAGCATTTTGAATTACTTGCAGACGACCAAGAGCAGGGAAAAGTGAGTTACAATAGTCTTTACGAGAAGAAATAAAAGCATGGGTAAGAATCTCCAGCTCAGTAGAGGTGACAACAGATCTTAATTTGCCTATATTTCTGAGGTAGAAAAAAACATGATCTGGTCAACTGTTTAACATGTGAGTCGAATAGCAGGGATTGGTGAAATGCTACACATAGATTACGTAGCTTGGTGTGGGCGGCAGAGGAAAGAGGCCTGATACTTTACGTTATCCTGGGGGCAATTTTATCTGTGGCAAAAATCAGAACCTCTGTTTTCTCAGCATTTAGCTGTAGACTATTTTCAGCTGACCAGTCACGAATAGTGAGGAGACAATCCAGGAGCCTGGACAGATTGGATACCTCACACGGTTTGAATGTGAAGAGGAGCTGAATATCGTCCTCATATAAGTGGTAAGCAATATTAAATATGCTTATGTACATGTAACACAAAGGTAAGGGTAACACATAGAGCATAAATAGCAGCGGTCCCAGAACCGAGCCCTGAGGAACTCCACAGGACAGTGGAGAGGAATTGGATACAAAGTCTCCAATAGAGACATTAAAACTTCTGTTGGTCAGATAGGATGAGAACCAGTCTAGGACTATGCCCGAGATGCCCACCCAGTCAGGCAGCCTCTTAATCAAGATATGGTGGTCAATAGTATTAAACGCTGAGCTGAGATCAAGGAGTACTAACACAGAACAGTTTCCTGCATCAGAGGACATTAAAATGTCATTGGACACCCTCAAAAGGGTGGTTTCAGTAGAGTGTTGTTTGCGGAACCCAGACTGGAATTTATCATACATTGTGTCTGTCTCGCAATGCAGTAAGTTGTTTGGCCACAACTTTCTCTAAAATCTTTGACAAGAACGGGAGTTTGAATATAGGCCTATAATTCATAGGCAGTTCAGGGTCTAGATTAGTTTTCTTTAAGATAGGATAGTGGCATGCTTTAAATAGGATGGGACACATCCTGTAGCCAGATATCCATTGATAATAGCAGCTACGGTGGGACCAATGGTTGGCAG
The DNA here is from genome assembly GCF_949987555.1 of Borostomias antarcticus. Classification (NCBI taxonomy): domain Eukaryota; kingdom Metazoa; phylum Chordata; class Actinopteri; order Stomiiformes; family Stomiidae; genus Borostomias; species Borostomias antarcticus. The sequence continues at coordinate 14,241,471 of NC_140254.1, forward strand.
AACTTTAAAAAATAGTTCAGGTGGTATTAAGTCCAACCGGCTAGAGGATAGTTTCATTTCACTGATTGCATCCATCAGATCATGTAAGCCAATGGGCTGGAAAGAGTCCAGGACAGTGTGAGATATGTATTATAGTGACCAAAATTATCACGGTTATCAGTATTATGGCGGTATTACAATATGTGATGAAAATTTTCAAAAACTACTGATGCATCATTTCACCAAGTTTTATATTGAAAACCATAAAATTAGCAGCAATACATAGTTTTTGCTTGCCTGAACATTAAAATAATGCATGTTATGTTATGTTATTTTTATTTATAATGCGCCCCCCAACCAACTGTTACATCAGCCCGGGGCGCAACTTGGTTGCTAACTTCGGTTGATTCTGGACAGTATTCACAGTGAGTTTTTCAAAGGGTAATCAAACACGGTTTTAATGATAATTTATCACAATAAATGTAATCGAATTTTATCGTGATTTATAATTATACCGGTTATCGTTACATCCCTAGTGTGAGATATTGGAGGGCTGAGCTTAGGCGGGTTGGGCCTTTGAGGGATACTGGACCTAATAGCCAATACCTTGTCAACAAAAAAGGCAAGAAAGTTGTTACAGTGATCTGTAAAAAAAACAACAACAAAAAAACAGAGTACTGCAGAGGGTGGCGGTGACAATATTGTTAATAATATCGAATAAGGTCTTGGGCTTCCGTTTGGAGGATGAGATAAAGTTGGAAAAATAGGCGTTCCGGGCTTCTTTTACTGATGCATTAGCCGAGCAACGTGTGTGTGTGTGTGTGTGTGTGTGCGCGCCATGGTGTGCAGTGCATCCGGGAGTTGATCCTTTAAATCCGCGTGGGCAGATGCAGTCAGAGCAGATCTGGACCGATGGGTCACTCAGAGTAACTCACGCTCACCGACTGTCTTTATTAGACCCACATCATGGCGTCTGCATCCTCCACTGTCATCTCCACACACATCTGCATCAGCCAGCCTACATGATAATGAGAGAGAGAGAGAGAGAGGGTGGGGGTAAATGATGGAGAGGGAGATAGGAGAAAAAGGAGAGAGGAAGGGAAGAGATATTTGTAGAGAAGAGTCATGAAGATGAATCTCCTCCTCTCATCTCCTGTGCTCTCTCCTCTCCTCCTCTCCTGATATCTCCTCATCTCTCGTCCTCTCCACTCCTCTCTCTGTTATACAATCCCTCCCCCACTGTCTGCAATGCTTCATTTTTACTCACAGATGCCTCTGTCAGTGTTTGTCTGGCGTGGCCCCGGGCGACTGTGTCAATATTTGTGGTGGGCACCATCTTTGTTAGGGGCGCTCTGTGAGCATGACTGGGCCCGGGTGAGGGTGAGGGCATACGGCGAAGCCAACAGGAATGAATGAGAAGGGGGAGAAAAGAAATGAAACCGCCCGGAATTGCAGGGATAATGCACATCTCTGATTAATATCGATCGCATAGGGAATAAGGTAGTGCCACTAAACAAACGCCGAGCATAGTTAATATGATGTACTCTCTGTTAACAGCAGCCACAGAGAGAGAAAGAGAGAGAGAGAGAGAGAGGGAGGGAGGGAGAAGAGAGAGAGAGAGAGAGAGAGAGAGGGAGGGAGGAGAAGAGAGAGAGAACGAGAGAGAGAGGCTGACTTGAGTTTCCTTCCACTGTCAATCCCTGTGCTATACTGTCTTGATACAGAGAAGAATTATAGTATTGTCTTGGGCAGTCTGGACTCACACGTCAATATTAGTTTTTTAATGTAATGTTTTTCATTATCTGCAGTGAAAGAGGGGGAGTGTCAGAGGGCAGCACTTTGTATTGATTGTGAGTGTCTAAGCCCCTGGTTTACAGAGTGGTGGAGAGGGACCGGGACGATTGGCTGGCGTGTGGTAACATGCTCTCATGATGGCTTTCTCTGCTGCAATATTTGGACCTGAACACTTCAAGCAAATCTCGCTTGTTCTCCAACCTCTCTCTCTCTCTCTCTCTCTCTCTGTCTCTCTCTGTGTGACTCTCTCTCACTCACTCACATACACACACACACACATCACACACACACACATCAACACAATTTATCTCCTGTTGTTCGATTTTAATGCACACAGGGGGCCACATTACTTTATTAGCACACCCCTTATCAGAAACATACCAGGCAGTGATATCCATCCATCACACACACACACACACACACACACACACACACACACACACACACACACACACACACACACACACACACACACACACGCACGCACAGTCGGGGGTTCCCTTTCAGATGTTTAAATGTCAGGGTGATGCTGTGGCTCAACAGTAATATGTCTAAGATGCTAGCTCGGGCAGCTGGAGCGTGTGTGTGCGTGTGTGTGCGTGTGTGTTGTTTATGGGCTAAACGACATGGACAGGTGGACCGCCCGGCCAGTGGCACGCTGGGTAAACTCACCGCCTGGCAGGTGTGTCGATCTAGCGTACGGTTGCCATGGAGACTGGTGGAAGAGACAGAGGGGGTGTCTCTGGACTCTGGCTTCTAAACCCCACCCCCCTCCTCCGATTGGTTCAGACTGCAGACAGAAAGTTGGATGGAAATGTGGCTGCTTTGGAATGGTTAAATCTCCCTCTTACTGAAGACATTACAGGCTCCATTAAACAGAGTGAGAGAGAGAGAGAGGGGGGGGGGGGGGGAGAGAGCGAGAGAGACCCGTGTAAAAGGGAGATGGGGAGAGGAGCAGGAGGGATCAGAGGAAAATGGAAACAGCGGACAGATCGCGTCCTGAGTCCTGAGAAACGAGATGAGACGCAGCTCCTGTGGCCCTGCGGTCCTCTCCCGGCACAGATGCGCTCTGGAAGCGACCGTGCACCCGATGCACAGCGTGACCGGCGCCGGCCGCGCCATAACACACCCCGCTGCCAAGTCCAAAGCAAGTCCAAAGCAATTAGACAGGCGGATGAAATGAGCCGTTCTCCGGGCCTGCTATGTAATTAAACTAGAGGTGAGCGGGTCGCCCGGCTCTCGTGAAATACGGCTTCGCACGCGCGCACACCACACAAACAAACACACACGAACACATGGGGGTATGAATCACAGCTCCCATCGCACCCTTAGCTGCCACGGCAGCGACTTATTTGGTTTTACGAGGTCGTTGTGGTAACCACCCCCGTGAGCTGGGTCCTCATCGTGAGTGAGATATGTGACAGGCCGACATGTATGCCGTAAAATGCATCGTTTTTCAGACGATACACGGCCGCGCCCCCCCCCACCCCAGTAATTTCTGGTTCTTAAAAACTCCTATCACTGTTCGCCAGATAGGCTACTATGTGCTTTGAGATGAGATGAGCTATTATGAGAGAAGGTAGCCTCCGACTCCGTATGATTGTCCATTCTGAGGGAGAGTAATCGGTCTGGAAAGATTGGCAGTGGGATTGTTTATCTGTTCAGAAGCTGGCCGACGGAGACGGCTCTCTGGTAGCATCCAGCTGTTTGGGTGCGCTTGGCTCTCCGCTACTCGTTCATGTTGCTGATGATACGTTCTCGCTGTCTGCAGTCGTGATTGCAGCTTCACAATACGGTGGCTTTTGATGATGCCGTGTGGGGAAACGGCTCTGGTTGCGTGCGTGTGCGCGTGTGTGTGTGCGTGTCTGTGTGTGCGTGCGCGTGTGTGAGTGAGTGTGCGTTATCTCCCTCAATAACCAAATGGATGAAATCAGGGTGCGATTTGTGAAAAAAAAACGTGTGGGGGGGGGGGTGCATTTGAAAACACATTAAAATCATGTGTCGGCTGTGAGCTGTTTCAGTGGCTTTTATTATTTTCTGTTACTCTTCCTCCAGAGTGCACCATTGTCTAGTGTTTTCCATCGCCTCCCTCTCTCCCTCCGTTCATTACTGTATCAGATTCTGACTCCCTTCAGTTTGCGAGGTTTGAATTACCCATCACTGCAGGCCTAATATAACAGCAAATGGGATAGATTTTACATCAGTGGTGGGTAAGAGGTGGGTATGGATGAGGACTCAGAGTGGAGCAAAGTGAAGTTAAAGAACGGCTTACTCCCTATATGCTACCCTTGACTACTGCGTTCTAATTGGTAAATGGATTGCACTTATATAGCGCTTTTATCCAAAGTGCTTTACAATGGCCTCTCATACACCCATTCACACACACATTCACACACCAATGGCAGAAGCTGCCATAAAAAGGTGCCAGCCTGCTCATTGGGAGCAATTTGGGGTTCAGTGTCTCGCCCAAGGACACTTTGACATGTGGACAGGAGGAGCCGGGATTAGAACCGCTGACCCTACAATCATTGGATAACTCGCTCTACCTCCTGAGCCATAGCCACCCCTAGGGTAGAGGCGACCATTCGGTGACCTAAAGTTGTAGGCTAACCACAGTAAATGTGAGGGATAATAGCCTATAATACATACACATAAACTAGTATGTAGCCTATTCTAAGTGCTCTCGTAGTCGTGAATGTGTAGGCTACTCGCTGTCACTATCCCATTATGAGGTCTTGCAATGTGTTCTTAATCTAAAATATATGATTGTTTTTTTGTAAGAAGTTGCTCCTCTTGTGGCATTCTGGTCTTTGGTGAGTGTTAGAAACTATACACTTGTGTTGTCAAAAGTGCAGATTGAACTACGCTAACTGCAAGTACTTAATTTCTAATAACTCTGTGAAGCGCAAATCATGCCCACAACAATGGGACTTATGAGTTTGCATAATAGCCACCCATCATTTCACCATTTCACAGCACAAGCTCAACTCAACTCAAATATTATTTATACAAGTAAACCACATTTAAAACAACCGAGGTTGATCAATGTGCTGTACAGGTCCAGAGCAACAAACACAGCACAGAACGCAACAACAGCATGCAACAGAACACTACAATACACCATACACAATAAGCAATATACAGTACAGTACAATACAGGAGCCATCGGGTTTCCAGCTCAACCTGAGTTGAAAACACCCACTTGCCGAGCTGTGTGGCTTACAGTAACGTAATCATTATGCCAAAATGACACCAAAAAGCATGAAACCACTGGCCAGCATACTACTGGTAAATTCCCCCATCTAAAAGTGTCCTCACCAACACCCTAGCCTACTCATCCTCATCTCCTCTCTCCCTGATTCCAAGTTGTCCTCACCATTCCTCTTCTCGTTCTAGCAATCATTTTCTTTTAATCATGCTGACAATTTACCTGTGCTGTTGCCACGCTGTTCCGCCGAAATGACTTTGCCTGCTTTAGGGCTTAGGGTTCCAAAGGGTTTGAAGAAATGAAATAAACTTGACTGTCTTTCGGACATTTTACCATTTAGCTCAAGACGTAGCCTACGTTACTCAAAACTACCACGCTTGCACAAAACTCCCACGGGGAGCCAGGATGACCTGAGTGATCGACGTCTGTCACACATCTAAAATAGATTTACAAGTAACTTCAATGGGAAACAAAAGAATGACAGAATAGATAACATGAAATATTACACACGGTTTATTTTGATAATTACAAATGAGGTGCCGGATCCAATCAAATAGGTCCTGTCCAAATATCAGAGGTCCTGGATCTTGTTCCAACAGGATATGGCACAAATTGAGCCCTGGCTAACTGGAAAAAAATGTGCAATGAATGAAAATGAGCATTCATGCAAAGGACAGTGGGATTCTGCCGGGAGTCGGCAGCAGGTGAACATGTGATGGTCCTTTCAGCACGTCAATCTATTTTGAAGGAATTGTGCCATCTGTGGGCAATTTTGAGAAATCCATGTACTCAGTTCAATTCTAGGATGAGAGTCTGTTACAGATGACCAGAAGGTGTGAAAAAACATATTCCCCCCAGGCGATGAAAATAAATGATCAGAGAAGAGGGAATCAAAAGCAGAGACATGGAAATACTCCCCATCCCCGTCGGCAAATCTCACGCTGGATGAAATCATCACCTACAGGAAAAAGCTATTTAGTGTGCGTCTATTTGTTTGTTTGTGTGTGTGTGTGTGTGTGCGTGTTTGCGTGTGACACAATCTTCTCTCTACAGATGTAGTGTTATAGTAAACGTCCCTCGTCTCATGTCTCATCTGATCTCCAGTCCAATGACGAAGCAACTCCCAGGTTCTGCAGTATTTCCTGGCTGTCGCGCTCCCAGACTACAGTATTTGGCACGTCTTTTCAGCGGAAGCAGCGGTCTTAACACCGGGGCCTTGGATCTGCGGGGCCATAAAATGCCGTAACACCCAACCTTGGAACCATTTCCTCTCTGGCGAATTAACATTTTCCTCCAGAGCTCTGCTCTGTGTGCCTAGTCACACACACAAGCACACCACACACATCTACACACACACACACACACACACACAGACACACAGACTGCGGGACACTGGCGCCACATTAAATCACGTCACATCGCTGTGTGTGCTTAGCGGATGCCCTTATCCAAGAGCATTTCCTGGGCTCACTTTTTTACAGCCGGTTGTTTTTGCCCAGCTGGCCCGGGGGGCAGAGCATGCCCAAGGGTAAAACAGCGCTGCCTCTATTAAAATTCAGACATTGACCTGTGCGTGGGGGTTGCAGGTCTGCTGGGATTGTAACATTTGGGGGATAACTCTAGACGACTCTATGAGCCCGGCTGCACATAAACACAGCAAACGTGCGATTACTCTTGGTTTAGAAGTGGATTTGTGCTAAAGAGCTTCTGTGTGTTCATTATCCAGGTCTCTTAAGTTCTCACTCCGCTGTGTAATGGACTGTCGTCCGGCGAGCGGCATTCATCAAAAGCTCAAAACCCGGGAAGAGTTGCTATCTATTTATATCCTGACCTGTTTCCGGGTTTCATACATGTGGCTACATGCTGAAAATCATTAGTGAGAGGAGTTTGCCTCAAATGGTGTCTGCCCTTTAATCTGTGACATATTTTCACCGTATTCAGCATCATCTCATCTGAGACGTATGATCCGCTTACAGGCCAGGAAACAACTGCAGTAACATTTCATCCCAGCGCAATGCTGTTCTATACATGTTCATGGGTGGTCTGTAAAAACATTAATGTCTCACGTCTTTCGCTGAACGTGGTATATTAGAGGGGGAAATCTCCGAGGTGCTTAGATACATTTTTACAGCTTTTGGTGTGACAGGGTTTTAATTCCCCTAGCGATCCCCCGGTATCATACCTTCCCAATCTCTGTTCGCTACGCAGTCAGCAGCTTTTTCCTGGACCCAATTTAGCCAGGGATCCTAAATCTAGCGCGCTGGGGACTCTGGAGACTTGCAGAGGCCATGCTTCCCGGAATTGCACCTTCTGCCCTCAAAGGCATGGTTTGCTTTAGGACTTAATTAGATGGTGCCAATCTCCCCCATTCGTCAGGGGCTGAGGTGTATTGGCTTCTCTCTGAGCGGACGCGCCGCCCCCGGACTCCACTCAAGATGGCGTGCGGTTGACTCGTCGTGAGATCACCACCGGAACAAGGAAAATAGTTAGCAAACTTTTCGTTTGGAAGAGGTCCTTGGCCTTTATTCGTCGTCAGATGTTGTGAACGATCCGGCGGGGGGTGGATCCAATTAGGAGAAGACGCTTTGCTACGCCTGCCTGTCTTGTAAAGCTGTTTCACGACATCTGGGCCACTTTCTTTGATTAAAGGTTCAGGGAGTTCATCATCATCATTATGCAGGTTTGTTTGTAAAGTTGATTAGTGACTTGGGTGCTCATTAAAAGGAAAATCTGGGATGGTGTTGTGCATGTGCAGTAGTTTCTAAATGCACGGTGGGGGAAATAAGTATTGAACGGGTCAACTTCTTTTCCAGTAAATATATTTCCATTGATGCTATTCATATGATATTTTTAGCCTACCAGACATTGGTAATAACTCAGGAAATCCACACAAAGAAATCACAAAGTCCATAAATCATTTTATGTGGAATGACACAGGATAAAAAACATTGGACACGCTAACTGTAATATATTTAATACTTAGTGGCAATGACGGACTGGCCATCGGGACGTTCGGGACGAATCCCGATGGGCCGGTCCTCAACCGGCCCGGTGTGGACCATCCTGGTGGATGTGAGATATTCAGAGGGAACGCAGGTGTCAATCTTATGTTTTGAAGCTTGAAGGAGGAGATAAGCGCAGCCTCTTCCAATATGGAAGAGGCCCTTGTTTTGCTTGAAATCTGTTTGGCTCAGCCGCAGTCATTATGTCATTACTCATGGCAGATCAGGCGAGCTTGAACGTTAGCTACTGAGAAAGACAAAGAGAACATGGATGAAGGTTAAAAAAAAAGAAAGGGTGGTGCTGAAAAAACTCGGATAAAAAAAAACTTAAATCATTACAAGAAGAGGCAGCAAAGTGCTCCAAAATAACCGACCTGTTTGGCCGCGGCGTTGGGTCGAAGGGCAGAGGCTGCTGTTGCTAACGACGGAGACGGAGCCGGAGCCGACAGTGCCGTAGCAGGTGCAGTAACGTTAACGTTAAATAAAATCTACGTGTCCGGTTCAAGAGGCCAACTAGCCTACTAGGTATTCCATTCCGTCATTACAATTTAAACCTGTACTAAAATAAAATATGTTCTTGCTTTTTTCCTGTGGATGCATGCAATTAACATTAGGTGGTGCTGCCAGTCCCAAGGACAACGCATATGAAGCTGAGGGACAGACTGACCCCCGGCGTGATGAGGAGGATGAAACAGACCAGAAATATGACTGGTGCAATGTGAAGGCAGAGCCTACTATGCATTACATTTTAGTCAGAGGATTTTTTTTTTTGTAGTATTAAGTGGATTTTTTTTTTGTAGTAGTAGTAAGTTGACTATAGGGCCTAGTGCCAAATGTATACCTCCTTGGTTCATGGCTGTGAGCCATGCAGGTATAAATTGGGCTTATGTAACACTTGAGCAGGGCTGGGCAGGGCAGACAATTATACTGTGGAAGAAACTAGATGCATTAGGATAGCTTATTTTAAGCACGGCCAATTCATTTTTGCATTTATTTTATAGTCAGTGTGTTTGTGTAGTGTGTACAAGCATATGTAGGTTTATAGGGAGAAATGTGTGGGCCAGTGTGTGGGCCAGTGTGTGGGCCAGTGCGCCTGAATGTCCCGGGCTGCCCACCCCTGCTTAGTGGAAAAGCTTGTGTTTGTATTGACAGCTTCAAGACGCTTCTTGTATGAGGAAATGAATCGATCTTGATTGATCTTTAGTTCTTTCCACAAATGTTCAATCGGATCCAAGTCAGGTGATTGACCGGGCCATTCTAACACCTTGATTTTATTTCTCTGAAACCAGTTGAGAGTCTCCTTTGCTCTGTTCTTTGGATTGTTGTCCTTGGAGTCTTGTGGGGTGAACGTGCGTAGAGGCCTTGGCGGTGGAGTATTGAGTAGTGGAGTGTTGAGTAGTGGAGTGTTGAGTAGTGGAGTGTCGTGGGGTGAGCGTGCGTAGAGGCCTTGGCGGTGGAGTGTTGAGTAGTGGAGTCTTGTGGGGTGAGCGTGCGTAGAGGCCTTGGCGGTGGAGTGTTGAGTAGTGGAGTGTTGAGTAGTGGAGTCTTGTGGGGTGAGCGTGCGTAGAGGCCTTGGCGGTGGAGTGTTGAGTAGTGGAGTGTTGAGTAGTGGAGTCTTGTGGGGTGAGCGTGCGTAGAGATCTTGGCGGGGGAGTGTTTAGTGGAGTGTTGAGTAGTGGAGTCTTGTGGGGTGAGCATGCGTAGAGGCCTTGGCGGTGGAGTGTTGAGTAGTGGAGTGTTGAGTAGTGGAGTGTTGAGTAGTGGAGTCTTGTGGGGTGAGCGTGCGTAGAGATCTTGGCGGGGGAGTGTTTAGTGGAGTGTTGAGTAGTGGAGTCTTGTGGGGTGAGCGTGCGTAGAGGCCTTGGCGGTGGAGTGTTGAGTAGTGGAGTGTTGAGTAGTGGAGTGTTGAGTAGTGGAGTCTTGTGGGGTGAGCGTGCGTAGAGGCCTTGGCGGTGGAGTGTTGAGTAGTGGAGTGTTGAGTAGTGGAGTGTTGAGTAGTGGAGTCTTGTGGGGTGAGCGTGCGTAGAGGTCTTGGCGGTGGAGTGTTGAGTAGTGGAGTGTTGAGTAGTGGAGTCTTGTGGGGTGAGCGTGCGTAGAGGCCTTGGCGGTGGAGTGTTGAGTAGTGGAGTGTTGAGTAGTGGAGTCTTGTGGGGTGAGCGTGCGTAGAGGCCTTGGCGGTGGAGTGTTGAGTAGTGGAGTGTTGAGTAGTGGAGTCTTGTGGGGTGAGCGTGCGTAGAGGTCTTGGCGGTGGAGTGTATTGCCTATTGTTTGTTTCCTCTGTAACACTTTGTACCTGCTTCCTCCAGGTCTTTCAGGAGCTCTTTCAGAGTGGTCCTGAGCTCCTGGGCTATTCTTCTGACCATCCTTCTGACTTCCTGGTCAGACATCGTGCAAGGAGCTCCTGTGAGTGGCCTGTTGATGCTGGAGTGATGCTCCTTCCACTTCCTGCTTTTTCTTGGTGTGTTAAATACTTTTTCCTGTGTCACTTCCTTATTCCACATAAAATGATTTATTATTACTTATTCCACATAAAATGATTTATGGACTTTTGTGATTTCTTTACATGTGTGGATTTATTGAGTTAATACCAATGTCTGGTAAAATGTGAATAGCATCATTGGAGATATATTTCCTGGAATAAAAATGTGACGCGTTCAATACTTATTTCCCCCACTGTACATGTGGACCAACTGCACGTGTTGATCTTCGTTCAGTAATGGTAGGTGTGTGAGTGTGCTGTTGCTCAAGAACACATGCTTCCTCTGTGGAGGTGGATGGTTAGAATCATTATATGACACTCCTACATGTGCCAGATTATCCAGATTTAGCGGATGCAGGGTGCTTTCAAAAGCAATGCTGTCATCACTGGCATTATATCGTCTTACTTTTACAGCTTTGAAAGTCCCAGCGCCATGTTTCAAAGGTTTTTATTGCAACCGTAAAGACATTCTCTAGAGATGTTTTGTATGATAGATGTTATTCTTATTCTGTTGAGCCGCGTTGGCGGGCTACGCTATGCTGTGCCGTGCAGCTGGCTGGATGTACTGTTCGGTTCTCGCACTGGTAGTCCTACATGGTTTGAATGGGAAGCGTTTAAGGACTTACAGTGCTGCGGTAGATCTGTCAGGATTTAGCTTTCATCACATTCTGGAGTCCCTTGGTGGATTTTTCCAGCCCAGTCTTTGGAGATATGAAATGCTTAGTTACTAACAATGGTATTTGATGCATTGAGTAAGGATTTACTGGAGTGGACACTCGCTAAGGTGATTTGAACACATGACTGGATTCTTCAATCTGCAGAGGGCTTACTGGTCTGGTGCTCCTCACCCTGTGTGCTCCGAGCTATCCCCTGAGGCAAGGCTAAACGGCTGTAAACGACTATTGAGTGAATCAGAGTGCAGGTTTAACCAACGTGAATCATTCTGTGTGTGTGTGTGTGTGTGTGTTACGTTTTTGTGAATTCAAACCTCAGTTTCTCTCGCTCAATTCAATTCAATACAAATGGGGTTTATTGGCAGGGGAAACAAATGTTTGCATTGCCAAACAAAAAATGTCTGCGCAATTAGATTATTACTAGAGTAGTAAGGAGAAGTCTCTCTCTCTCTCTCTCTCTCTCTCTCTCTCTCTCTCTCTCCTGCTGACTCTCTCCTTTTTTGGATGCCAGCACCAGACGACCGTGTGTCCTCAGTGAGCTACCATTTTATGATTTTATGTATGCTATGTGAGAAGATTGTGTGTGTGTGTGTGTGTGTGTGTGTGTGTGTGTGTGTGCTCTCCCCTCCTCCTCCCTAACGCCCCACGTTCTCACAGCTGCACAAGGATTACTCAGCTGCCCCTGGCCTGGTCAAATTCCAGATTATCTCTGTGTGTGTGTGCGCGCGCGTATGCGTGAGCGTGCATGTGTGTGTATCTAGCCTGTCCATGATGAGGGGCTGTGTCAGAGATGAACAGTGGATGGTGATTGCAGGGATGAGAGGCTACTGCTGTTATTAACCCCTCACAGGGCTGAGTGGAGCAGGCAATTAAAACCAGTCTGTCAAGCTGTCACACACACACACACACAAACTCACACACACACACGCACACACACACACACACAAACCATACGGGATATCACACTATAATTAATGACTGTTTCACTGTTGTCTTCTAAGGGATAGATTGTAGTCGATTGTAGAGTGAAATGTTTCTGTCTGTTTCCTTTTATTCTGCTCTGTCCTCTGTGGCTCCTCTTTGACCGCTAACTCCCCCTCCGGCTCTGCCCCCTGTCTGGGTTTCTGACCCGTCTTTCCTCTCTGTCTTTTTCTCCCCTTTCACCCTATCTCTTTCTCTCTCTCTCTCTCTCTGTCCTGTTTCCGTCTGAAAATGGCGACCCTGCTCCCTGATTCTCTCTCTCTCTCTCTCTCTCTCTCTCTCTCTCTCTCTCTCTCTCTCTCTCTCTCTCTGTCCTGTTTCCATCGACCCTGCTCCCTGATACCAGTAACCTACCAAATTGGTGTCCTCCAATCTTATTCCCTCTCTCTCTCTCGCTCTCTCTCTCTCTCTCTCTCTCCTTTTTTCTCTCTCTCTCTCTCTCTCTCTCCATCTGAAAATGGCGACCCTGCTCCCCGATACCAGTAACCTACCAAATTGGTGTCCTCCAATCTTGTTCCCTCTCTCTCTCTATCTGTGTGTGTGTGTGTGTGCGTGCCCGTGTGCGCGGGCATGTGTGTGCAATCTATTTCAGGCCTAGTGGACCGGAAATACTGCTAACTGTTACCCTATGTGGTGGAAGTTCGTGGAGGGGGGAACCTATGTAGTCCTATGGTGTGTGACCCCAGCAATGTCAGACAGAATGTGGACCTTTCTTCCTTTCTCGTGGTTGTCCAGTTGTTCTGGCAGGCTTCTATGGCCTGGAGCTGGTTTTTTCTAATCCTGCAACCAAAACAAAAAACAAGGGTGTCCGACTAACTTACCATACTCTCGCTCAATCTGTTTCTCTCTATGTTTCTATAGGTAGCTATGTTTCTGTTTCTCTCTATGAGCGATCTAGCTGGACATTAGCCGAGGTTAGTTGGTGCAGAGGTGCTGGCTAGTTTAGAAACAAAGGGACAGCTCACTAGCTAGCTCTGTCCCTTTGCTAGGCAGTTGGCTCGCTGGTTAACAAAGGCTAGCCCTGCTAACTAGCATGATCCTGGTCTTGCTGTCTAATAATGGATCATAGGGAAAGTGCTAACTAACGTTAACTAGCCCTGTCTCTTTATCCTGAAGTAGCCAGCAAGGCAGCTGGCTAACAAAGGCACTAGCACTAACAAAGGCTAACTAACGTGTTCTTGCATTGATGGCTAGTATAGGAACAAAGGAATATAGCTAGTTAAAGTTAACGTTAGCTAGCTCTGTTGATCATCTCCTCCTATCATAACCTAGCTAGCGTTAGTTCAGGATAAGAGAACAGAGCTAGCTAACGTTAGCCAACGCTAGCGCCGGCTAACGCTAGCTGGCTAACAAAGGCGCTAGCATTAACATAATGTAAACA
>NC_140254.1:14259968-14272468 GCF_949987555.1 Borostomias antarcticus
TGTCAAGTCCTTACAGACCTACAATACATTCTGCCTGCCCTCAAACATGTCACCCTCCATTCAGTTGGAAACCAAAAAATGGGACTTGAAACCAAAACGGTCCGTGTATCATCCGATCATTCAATTATTCCTTTCAGTCTGGCAAACGGAAGGTAAGAAAAAGACTCAATATTTCGTTATTCTGTTTTTCTGTATGTACCAACAACTGGAAAATGGTGCTTGTTTTCCTGTTTACAGCCCTAAAAGGAAAACTGCTTAAACAAGGAAACCAAAACGAAATAATAAGTCTAATTAACGTTTTTCTTTATTAATTGTCACATTTCCCACCGTACCATGCGCATGTGACATTTTCTACATCCGGTGACTGCCAAAGGGAAACAGCTACCCGAATCAAAGGCAGAATTTTCGCAATGGTCTCACTTGAGCCATACTTATCTCTGATTAGAGAGATATGTACAAAGGACAAGATCTCCAAGAACAAGAAGAAGGAGTTCGGGCAGATTGACACTGGCACCTCCTCCGTGACCCAAAACCGTACTACACAACGTTCAAAGACATAATTATGTCCTATAGGATTGAATAGCCTATAAACGCCTTACAAAGGCTAATCAAATGAAAATCAGATCTCCTTCCCCGAAAACCAGTCGGCCTAGGAATGGAAACTATGGGCCAAGTGCACAAAAGCCACACTTTTACACACCCCCTCACGGGAAGACGCTTGGAAGTCAAGGGCATTAGGCTATCTACTTGCGCCATGACGAATGTAATAGGCTAGCCCACCTGCTCAAATAGTCGTTCACTCAACATGCGCATCTCTGAACACAGATGCAGTAGCCTATCCGTGACCAAGTCGCCAGTCACCATACACTTCATACCGGCCAAACACAATGTGGCAATAATAGCCTCCGTTTGGAGAGAAACATACTGCAACCTCACATGCTGCACCCTCTAATCATATGTGTGAGATGGCAATTAGACCAGACTGAAAGTGTCTATTTTATGCTAACTTTGTAATAAACCTGTATTTATCGCTGATTCAAATCCCGTGTTGGAGTGATTTCTTCAGTAGCCTAATTTTGTTTGCCTACAAGAAGTCAGACAAGACTGTGGTTATAGTTACTGTAGGCTAGGTGACGCTGCACCTTTGAACTTGAAAACACACCAAAGAAACATCATCAATAGAAAATGACAAAAAGCCAACAGAATCCCATTAAGCACTTTGAGTTGCATTTATTTGTATGAAAGGTGCAATACAAATAACATTTAGGCTATTATTATTATTGTTGTTATTATTATTATTATTATTATCCTTAAAGCCTAGTAGCGTCATGTCCAGGGGGTGTACATCAAGCTGCCTTGTGCTACAGAAACAGGAGATAACCATGATTCTCAAGCTTCTTACTTACTTAAAGCCTAGAGGCTTTCATGTCTCGTGGCTCTTGGTTGCCATGGAATGGAATGCCTGGACATTAGTCTTTAGCTTGGTTTCCATGGCAGCCATGAGCCATAGCTTGTCCTATGAAGTAGGCTATATTAAAGCATTATGGAACGAGAAGCAGTGCTTCGAGTTCCATAATGCTTTTATACAACGGTTGCCACATTTATCCGTCAATATTTCAAAAAGACAGACAAGACGAACTTTAAATAAATGTATATTTAATGGAACTATTTGTTAATCATTTGCGGATACTTCCGCTGAAAAGGGAACGTTGCCAGGCAACGACAATGCTACAGCAGATCTTTGTAAACATTGATCGGGACGTTGCCACGGCTACTAATAAGAAGTGGATTGATATTAAAAGATGTGCGAACATTCCATTTTAGCGTGGGGATATCGTGGTTATCGCCACAGCTGGAATGCAAACTGACCAATAGAGACAATGGACCGGATCTATACCGTTGTATAATAAAAGATATCAGGCCAGGGCAGAAGAAGTTTGGCCCCTCCACTTTTGGCGCTCACCGTATGTAAAACTAAGCATGCACTAATCGAAAGAAATAGAGGACACGTAAATTAGACTTATTATTTCGTTTTGGTTTCCTTGTTTATGCATTTTTCCGTTTAGGGCTGAAAATAGGAAAACAAGCAACGGCTTCCTGTTTTTGGTACACATAGAAAAACTGAATAACGAAATATTGAGTCGTTTTCTCACCTTCCGTTTGCCAGAGTGAAAGGAATAATTGAATGATCGGATGATACACGGACCCAAAACCATGGTGTGAGCTAGATATGTGAACCAACCTCCCACCTGGCGCTGTTGACTAGACTCTCCTTACTCCAGAGAGTTCTGGGGACCGTTTGGGGACGGGGCCTCGACCCTTTTTGCCCACTTTAATTATTTATGACGGGCATAAACACGAACACCCCTCAAGCAAATCATCTTGGCAGCGATGAAGCGGTCTTCACTCAACAATATGGCCGGGGGATTTTCTTGGCAGTTGCCGACAATAACTGAAGTTAATTGGTCAGAATGGGCCCATTCTGCAGCATCCAGCGAGCACTTCAATCTCTGTCTCGGACGCGCCTCCATCTCCACATCCAGCAGGCCACTCTCACTAGCTGCTAGGTGCATCCTGGGAGAAGGCCTAAGAGTCTGTGGAATTTCTGTATGTGTGTGTTTATTTCTGTGTAATGTACGGTATGCATGCAGTGTGTGTGTGTGTGTGTGTGTGCGCGCGTGTGTGCGTGTTTGTGTGCGGACATTACATTGTTTACTTTGTGAATGTTCAGTAGACCTAGACCTTGATTGTGTGACTTGTTTACATGTATGCGTTGTCAGGTACTTTATTGAAACATAGCATTACTGTCAGATGAAAACCACTTATTTCCAAAATGGCACGTTTTCAGAATGTTGAAAATAACATTCTAATTTCTGTTTAGAGTACATTTAATTGGTCCCAGGGCTGAGAGGCGGTCAGTTGTAAAGGGCAGTCAATTAGTAAAAAAAAAAGAAAAGCTTTTCATCTGACAGCGATAATTACATAGATCCCCTTTCTATGAGATCTACCTACACAATAAAAATGCTTCATCCATTTAATTATATTCTGCCACCCTGTTTTAGAGTGTTAACTAGATTATCATTCGAATCGCCGTATACAAACACGCACACACACACACACACACACACACACACACAAACATTGACATCAGTGGAGGCTCGTCCATTGAGGCAGGGGAGGACAGTCCTCCTCAGTTTTTGGAGAGAAGAGAGGGATTAAAATAGAAATATATGAATTTATTTATTCATAATTAATATTATCTCAGTTGTGTTCATAAAGCAGTTTTTCCTATGGATAAAAACCCATTATTGAAATTCTAAAGCTCCAACAGTGACATATATAACATGCAGCTGGAGGACCCATAGATATCTATGGAAGGGAGGCTAGCCTCCCTTAGGGCGGGTTCTTTTCTCTTAAATCAATGTAATGCCTTTTTTTCTTGCTAATTTGTGATTGGCCAAAACGCTGAAAAATTACCGCAAGGGAGGACAGTACTCCGGCCCTGTCTGAACAGGATTCAGATATTGACATTTTGTTAGTCCAATCACATTCCAGATTCCAGATTTACCACAGTGAAGGCCGATTGAGTCGGCGTTGATGTCTGTGTTTCTCTTCCCTAGCTGTGCCATTGGATACTTTTTGTGTGTTCGTAGCTCCATAATATAATACATCCGAAAGTATTAAGGGACATATTATACATCAAACTGTTCATCTATTTGTCTTGATTCTAGCCATCTAAATATCCAAGCTGACATAAATACTCTTTGAGCTAGAGCCGTCTGAACACGACAGTTCCACTGGCTGGCTATAGCCGGTAACGTTAGCTACGAGGTGCACGTCAGGCTACGGCATAGGCAGGCGCGCAGATTGACTGGGGGCGCAAACTGTCGGCAACTCGTCCAAAACATTTCTAGAGACTGCTCACAACACCGGATCGGAGAAATCCACAGCCTGGCTCCTGCTTGCGTGAGAATTGATCGCTTTGCGGTGCTTATTCCTCATCCAGTGATCGATGGAAAACTTTCAACTGAATGTTCATATTCATATTGTTCTGATAATTGTAGGCTATAGCAACATAAGAGTGGCAGCTTTGACAGCAACCCAAATGAGCTAATCCCATAGCTGTACCATTGCTAGCTAGCCATGAGCGAACTGTTGGATACTGCATTTGCTGTGCAACGTATTCCATTGTCCAGTTGTCAAATCTATTTGCCAACAAACTGTTTGAGAGCCAGCACACCTCAGTGTCCCCTAATCAAAAACATTTTTAATATATCACCTAACCACTCCAGCACCTGACCAATATCAATTATTTTCTCTCTTTAGAGAAGAGTACAATCCATTACAACAACTATTGCTTACAATGTTTTATCGTTGTTTTGTAATATTTTATCATGAATATGATAAATAAATGCTGCATGTAGTTAAAGAAAGTGTTATTGAGTTTTTCATAATATGCTAAAATTGACTGTAAATCCACTTTAAAGCTGATATTTCAAATAATAGGTTCGCCTCTCTTCCTCCTGTCCTCCTCAGTTTTTTGAGTCACCAGCCGCCACTGATTGACATGTACATGAACACACTGCAACAGTTCATCCCACCACTTAACCCCAATTGATGTGTTTAAGCAGTGAAATTACAGGCTTCACTTTGATGCTGTCCCTATTGTATGCGTGTGTGTGTGTGTGTGTGTGTGTGTGTGTGTGTGTGTGTTTGCGTGCATACGTGCGTGCGTGTGTTTGAATGAGCACAATGTAGACTATTTAAATCTGCTCTGAGTACGTATCGCCATTACCGGGAGCCTGTCGTGAAGTGATTGTTATACAACAAAAGGGCGAAAGGAGCAGGCCCAGAGTGGGAAGCAGATTCAGTGTGTGTATATATATATATATATATATATATATATATATATATATATATATATATATTCACAATAGGCCTGCCTTCTATTAGATCTTTACCTCAAAGGGCCTGTGCTCCCACTACAGGGTTATAACCCCTGTTTAATCCCCTTCTCTCTAACTCAGAGCAGTTTGAAGACACGTGCGTGCGCACACACACGCACACACACACACACACACACACACACACACACACAGACAGAGAGACAGTGGAAGCTTCTATACCCTGAGGGCCAGGATAACTGGTTAAAATAAATGGTTGGTACTGTAATGCTTGATTAGAGTGCAGAGTTCAACGTTATCAGAATCACAATCAGAAACCTTTTTCTGTTACGTGATGTGTGAGTGCGGTGTGTCCTATACATACATTCAGGTTTTTTAGATACTGCTCTCTCTTGGATGGAGAGCTATCTGTCCGGGAGGAAGCAAAGAGTACTTTTAACAGAAGCTCGTCAGAAACAAAGATGTTTGCAAAGATGTTTGCAAAGCGCATTGTGTTGCCTCTGGGTATGAAATGCGCTATATAAATAAAGCTTTGATTGATTGATTGATTGATGTTCTCTGTGGAGTCCCACAAGGTAGCTGTCTGAGCCCACTTTTATTTTTTATTTTCACTAACGACCTACCATATCCTGGAACAGGCAAATGTAGTAGTGCATGCTGATGACTCAACTATGTTCTGTGCTGTGTCAGCATGCAAAGAACTAACTGAGGTATAACTGTATGTAACAAATTACAAATTGTCTAATTGGGTATAGGAAAATATATAGATTTTGATCATATCCAAGACAGAATGCATTGTACAGTAACTCCAGTTACTATATATGGGGGGGGGGGGGTGGGGGGCAATACAGCAAGTCAGGACATTTGAATAACTTGCTGTCATAATTGATGATCACTTGGCATGGTCAGACCATATTGATTCTATAGTTGAAAAAAGCGGCAGGGAGGAAAAGCTCTCTCTGTAATACCTAAGTCAGGAATCAGGTGACATAGACACTTCTTTCACACTTACGGTACTATATGGTTGTGTGGTCCAGCGCTGAAAAAAAAAAAAAAAAAGCTTGCACAAAATAGAGCCGCTAGATTAGCTCTTCAATACTCTTTTAAAACTAATTTCACAAAGATGCACCAAAGCAGGGCTCTCAAACTCCCGGCCATCTTGGACTTCCAAAAACAAATAAACTTATAAACTCAATCATTTATTCAGTCAGTGGAACTCATTACCTAGGCAAATTAAACAAACCAGAGGCAAATGCCTATTCCAAAAAATGACTGGAACAGAAGCTATTGAGAGAGACCACACACCTTGAATGATGCCAGGGCCACCTGCTATGTTTAGTTGCGCCACAACTCAATAGTTTGTTTTGATATCCTCTGTTCATGCAATGTTTACTGGATTTAATGTTGACTTTTAACTATGTACATAGTTAAATATCTACTTTCAATTTGACTTTTACCATGTAGTTTGTGATGTTCATATGTCTGTTTGTGTGTCTGTATATTGTCAGTGTTTGTATAGTTTTTATGTGGACCCCAGGAAGACTAGCAACCACTGTTGCGGAAGCTAAACAGGACCCGAACCCTCACCTACGGCCGCCTCACCCCTCTCCTTCTCGAACCCCCTCCATCCTCTCATCCCATTCAGCCTTAGATCAGCAGGGTTTCTGCCAGCGTCCGTGGCTAGAGAACGGCCCTGCGTGTGGGCTGAGGCTCTATGTCATTATTACGGATGATGATGTCGTTAGCATCCCCGGCGGCGTTAGCGCCAGCACTAATCCCCGACGCCGAGCGCCTGCTTCAGCTCCGGTCGCTCGTGAAAATGGGACACGCGCCGGACTTAAATACAGGTTGTAATTCCACCTTATAACTCCACGCCGAAATAGCGCTGTTGTCGTAGTCATTGCCATCCCCATTCCTCCACCGTAGAAGATATGCGCTACAATAGGTTCTCTATCATACTGTATGTTCTCCTATGGGAATCACAGCGCACACGTGTTAAAGGGTTATGGATGACTGTAAAATTCGAGGGTATCAGTATATCTCTGAGAGATTGAACGCCAGTGCTTCATAACACCAGGTTAGCATGTATTTTAACTTTCTGTTTTTAATCAATCCAAACCTAGCCCCGAAAGACCATCCTGATCTTGGGAGCACACATTCTGTTTCTCTCGCGAATCAGTCTGGATACTCTCGCCATACAGATCTTTTTGTTCCAGATCAGAAAACGATCTTGCTAATCAGCATTCTATGAGGACATACAAACAGCTACGCTGTGCGGGCTGCGATGACAGCGGGGAGCGGTTGAAGTAATTGCGTGATAGATGGGGATAGAGAGATGGTTCAACCAATCACCTGTCAAGTATTTTTGAGTGCCTGCCCTTTTCCAAACAGTTCCCAAGGGAGAGTTCCCAGGCGCATCAGGATAATCGAAACCCCCAACATGTTTTTTTTCATGGACATAATCACTCAATGATGGAGTGTATATTTCCAGCACTAACATTTTGTAAAAGCCTTTCATGTGAGCCTTTCTGTGATGTGTGCATGGTTGTCATTAGACAGATAGGTGCTCGCCATGCGTAGCCGGCATACTGTATCTCTCAGCACCATGCTGATCCATTAATGCTTCTTAAAGCACCAGCGCTAGAGGACCTTTACATTATCCAATTACCTCTGTTCACACCGCCGGCCCTGAATGTCACTGATTCCCTCTGTAATTCACATGGGCAGTAAACCTTATGACACACATGGCTTCACACACACACACACACATGCTCTCTCTCTCTCTCTCTCTCTCACACACACACACACACACACACACACACACATGCGCACACTCACACACACATACCACTGTATGGAGAGTTGGAGATGGGTGCGTAATTGCCAGGCTATCATGGGGGACCCATTGGCAGGATGTATGGCTCGTTTAAGCCTCTATTACATGAATGACCAGGTTCAACGACCAGCAAGTGCACTGTAACCATTAGATTGTAGGCCCATAATTGCGACCGGCTTCTTGCGGATATAGCTATACGCATCGCCCAGGATCTCGCATGTGATGGGAGCGTTGGGCCTGAGGTCGAAGTTTAAAGACTCCGGCATGATCTAACCCATTAGCGTAAAACGGCTGAGGCGGGCCGTTCTGTTCCTCCGTGGTACCACCGGACCACCATACCGCGAAGAACATCAGCAGAAGGAAGCGCCGGCTACAGTATGTCACACACACATGGAGTACACATGGAGCCAACCAGAAACTAACTGGAACTGGAAACTGGATCCGTGGGAAACTACAGATTAGCTTTCAATGTGAATCAATGACGTCTCTCCGGCACTCGCGTCTCTTTATCGTCCTTGCTCTACGGTAGCCTACAGTACAACGTGCCGGCGCTGCTTGATTTGCATAGCGCTAGGCTAGCTTCATAGCGCTAGGCTAGCTCCATAGGGCTAAGCTAGCTCCATAGCACTAGGCTAGCTTTATAGCGCTAGGCTAGCTCCATATCACTAGGCTAGCTTCATAGCGCTAGGCTAGCTCCATAGCGCTAGGCTAGCTCCATAGCACTAGGCCAGCTCCGGAGCTCTGGCTACTGTAGGTGGGAGCAGGGCCGGACTGGCCATGTGGCGTACCGGGCAAATGCCCGGTGGGCCGGACCTACTTGTGGGCCGATCTAAAAAAAAAAAGGGCTAACGAACGGCCCATAGAGCAGGGACAGCGGCCCATTGGTCCATTTTCTATACTGACACTGGGCTGGCCCAAGCATATGTAGGCCCCACCCCTCCCTCTGTTAGTTTCAGGTGTCATTTGCGTGGGCCGTTAGAGAGCAGCAGCACCCCCCCCCCCCCCTCAACAAATCGCGCAGCAGCACCCCCCCCCCCCCCCCCCCCCCCCCGTCAACAAAACGAAACTGAAGGTGTTCCATCTCACCGCGTCGGCTCGGCTTGTGGCCTGACTGGGGCTACATTTCCCGGCAGGAAATATTCACCCAGTCCAGCCCTGTGCCTGTGTCCGACCGATTGTGGTGGGCCGGTCTGGGCCAAAAATGCCAGGGCCGATTTTTTGTCCCAGTCCAGCCCTGGGTGGGAGGCTAACACAGACACCCCACCCCCCCCCTTCCGAGAAGCGCAACGCTCCAGCGCCTTGTGTCAACGCCGGCCGGCGGCACTCATCCTGGTTGAACAAATAGAGATGGGGGGGGGGAGACAGGAAGGGTGAGTGGGTACATGTTTGATTAGCCCTGGAAGAGAGGGATTAGCCGAAGGAGATCTTAAAGGCATGTCCCTCGCTTCCAGGGATGTTCTCTTGCCTGAGAATATAATAGAAAGTTAATCTGCCCTGTGTAACAAAGTACGGGTACAGGTACATTGGAATTCTTGTAATCGCTTCACCTTACAGTTTCTTATCAGTGCTAAACAGTTCCCCATTCCAGTCCTACAGTAGGTGCTCAGATAGAGATTTAAAGGTTCCCAAACTGGTACATTACAATATTATCTATAGTACTATATTACCGGTCTATCAGTATGTATCAGTATGATTCTCATCTACTTATCCCATCCCATCATGGATGACTATGTCTGTGTCCATGATGTAGGCAGTGAAATTAAATAACTTTCAAGTATACAGATGTGCATAGTGTTCAATTGTTCAAGTGTGGTCAGGTGTTGGTTGAAGTGTGCAAGTGTGCAGTAGTGCAGAGTCAGTTGTTGTCTATTGATGAGCTGCTTGTGTGTGTGTGTGTGTGGGGGGGGGGTAGGCCAATGTCAGAACAGGCCATTCGCTGTGTGGGGGGGGGGCTGTCCAGGAGGAGTCTTCAGTGGCAGTCTACTGCAACTGTTGGCTGTTGAGCTTGCGGGCCCCGTCAAGAAAGAAGCTGTTGCGGTCCTGATGCTCAGCCATCTTCTGTTTCTCCAGCGAGATGGTGCAAACAGGTGGTAGCTGGGGTGTCTTTTGTGACGGAGATGGCCTTCCTGCGGCAGCGTTGGTTGTAGAGATCCTCGATGGCTGGGAGCTCCACACCGATGATCTTCTGCGCCGTCTTCACCACCCTCTGGATGGCGTGTCTGTGGTGGGCGGTGTGTTGCCGTACCAGGCCGTGATGCCTCCAGTCAGGATACTCTCGATGATGCAGCGGTAGAAGTTCACAAGTGAGGTGTGCGAGGGGTGTGATAGGAGGTATGGGGACCTAATGTTGGATCCGACGGCCACATCTCCGGATGCTTCCGTTCCTATTTGCTCATCTAAACCTATTTGCGTTACCATGGAAAAGTGACTGTTAGCTACAATTGCTGTTGCTTGAGGACCGACAAGACAGAACAGCGCGATTAAATCTGAGGTGAGGAGTCGTCCACGCTCACGTTGTGCTCTGAGCCATATGAGTTGTCTAATTACTGACATTGGTCATGAAAGTATGTTCTTTACACACAAACACACACACACACACGCACAAAAGACGCATACAGCTAGCTCGACACTCAGCAACCAATTAGTAGTCCCCTTTAGCCTTGCCACTTCCAGTTACAACATACAGCTTTATCTCAACACTGTATCTGCTCACTCCCATTAAAGGCTTATAACATGCCAGAGCATATCTTCTGCCCCGCCTATCTCCTTAACTGGATGGACACGCTGTAGACTCCAGCTAAACAGGAAGTAGACAGCATCTGTCACTACCAACCATTCACTGCATTATGCAAAGCAGCGCTCAGCCACTGATATCTATTTGCAATCAATATGCAATAAAAGCTCATTAAAATGGTAGGTGTTCCGTTATGGAAATGGATTTCCGGAAGACAAATTTGTGATGTGCCGCGAAGGGCTATCATTCCGGTCCAGCCATGCGGAAAAAAGTTATTTAAAGCCCGAAATTGGATAGACATGGAAATGAAGAGACCCAGAGATGCAAGGAGAGGAGGGAGGGAGGGTGGGAGCAACGCATGGAAGGGGAGACAGAGTGAGAACATACGACAGCGTCCCATAATTAGATCGCCATTCCTCGGCGATGTCCGTCCGACCGAAAGGCGGATTAACGTAACCGAGCCCGGCGCATTCCGCTCACGTCGCGAAGCCAGACCACGTCCGTACCCGTGCTTTGAGGGACCCGTGCTTTGAGTCGCCTCGACATCTGGCGGAATAATAGCCCTGGCGGTTTATTGTAAACGGATGTGTATTACCTGGTTTTAGATGTGTTAAAATGCGGTGTTGAGCGAGACGTCGATGCCGCCAGGCCATATGCTCCTCCTCGGCAGAGGGCCTGCGCCCGGCAGCCGACATATGTTCCTCCGCGGGCAGGGCCTGGCTTATTGCTGTCATATGTAATGCTAGTTGGGTGCTGTTTACACAGACAGGGGGGGGGATCTCACGTCAGGCGTGTGACCGCGATCGAGGGAGGCGAGACACGGCAGTGTAATTCTACTGGAACGGGTGTCCCCGTTCTGTGACGCCGTTTCGGGAAAAAGCGATACAAGGCCTCGACACCACGGCAGCTCAATCTATATGGTAAAACGTGGACATCAAAAACAGCCCCAACACACACACACACACACACCTCCGCCCCATCCCTCCCAACGGCAGATATTGACGGTTTAATCGCTCGCTATGAATTCACTTTGGGCTGATATTGCATTGCTTTTGCGCGAGCGCTCAAACACACACAACCCTTTTCCATCTTTTATTTTCCTCTAATCCCACATATTCCCTAGATATTCATGACTTTCAGGATATGAATACAAGCCTGCCTTATATTGATTGCAGCAGCTTTTTTTCCCATTCATTTACATGGCTTGTGCCTGGAGGCTGAAAATGAGTTATTGGAGACATCGACTGTCTGTGATCTTCAAAGGAGAATAGAGGCATACATGTATTGATCTGTTCTTCCGCTGGCATCCATCTGAGCGTATCTTAATTGTTCAACAGGAATTAGAGGCTTTGAAGATGGGTGAAACACTAGAGGACACATATTACAGAGATTTATAGTGAAGCATGGCAGATTGATTCAAAATGCGTCTTTGTGTGTGGTGTGTGTGCGTGCGTGCGTGTGAGTTTGTGTGTGTGTGTGTGAGAGAGTGTGCGCGTGTCTTGTTTTTGTGTTGCTGTTTGATACGATGATAACGCACAGTCTAGTCTAGGTTGCCTGTTTATTTATGGATTAGAGAATACTAATTTGCCAATCAAGTTAATTATTTTGTGGACTAGTATTCCATATTATTGACTAGTAATCAATTTATTACACCAGCACTCCATTTCATGGGTCAGACGTCAATGTGATTGACTTGTTCTCAGTGCTATAGCTAGTTACTGGAACAGTAATCCAGTCATGAGTGTCAGTGCCTGAGGGTCTGTTTTGCTAGTTTGTCTGTTCTATGGACTTTTTAAATCCAGCATTTCCCTCAGCTAGTCTCTGGTGGTCTGCTGACTGGGACTGGGAACACCGGTGGTCTGCGTTTCATGGTCTGTGATTCTCTCCATGTGAGTGTTTGTGTGCGCGCGCGTACGTGTGGGTGTATTTCTGTGTGTGTGTGTGTGTGTGAGTCTGCAGTTTTTGCTCCTAGTCAGATCTTATGTGTGTTTCTGGGCTAATCTATCCTTGACTCCCCCCCCCCGCC
>NC_140254.1:14277468-14317468 GCF_949987555.1 Borostomias antarcticus
AGGAGGAGAGGAGAGGGTTAGAGGAGGAGGAGAGGGTTAGAGGAGGAGGAGAGGAGAGGGTTAGAGGAGGAGGAGAGGAGAGGGTTAGAGGAGGAGGGGAGGAGAGGGTTAGAGGAGGAGGAGAGGAGAGGGTTAGAGGGGTGAAGGGAGGAGGGGGAGAGACGAGAGGGTTAGAGGGAACAATGGGAGGAAGTGATGCAAGAGGAGAGGAAAGTGGAGAGGA
This sequence comes from Borostomias antarcticus, assembly GCF_949987555.1. Taxonomy (NCBI): domain Eukaryota; kingdom Metazoa; phylum Chordata; class Actinopteri; order Stomiiformes; family Stomiidae; genus Borostomias; species Borostomias antarcticus. The sequence continues at coordinate 14,277,692 of NC_140254.1, forward strand.
GGTCCAAACATACGAGCAACACAGTTAAAAGACATCAGCACACATCCAGTCATTTCCAGCAGACTTACACGCAATCATGTCAATCAGGCAGGGCAGTGAAAGACAACAGAGCAGCAACGGAAGCATTTACACAGACATGCAAAGAAACAGCAGTAGCAAGAGAGCAAGCACACATCCAGACATTTCCAACAAACACACCCTCCAATCATAACATCAGGCAATACAATAAAGGAACAATGAGCCATAGAATAACATGTGGCATACCCAAGGGTTAATCAATCAATCAATCAATCAATCAATCAAAGCTTTATTTGTATAGCGCATTTCATACCCAGAGGCAACACAATGCGCTTTACAGAGAACAAGGGAGGTGGGCATATGACCCACCCCTACATATTCCAGAGGGAAGCAAAAAAACAGTAATCACCCAGGGGCCAGATAAGTGAGCTGTAAAAATTATTCCCTGACCCCTCTCAACAAGGCAATCGAGCAAGCTCCTGGAGTATGTTTGTCTACCGGCTAAGAACATTTATAAAGCAATACATTACATTAAATTACATTTCAGGGTGGTACACATACACGGGGGTATCTATCGGACTCCGGGAGGTCTGCTGGTGACAGTGGGGCATCCACTGGACCTTGTTAGAAGATAGGAGGGAGAGAGAGAGGCACTAGGGAGAGGGAAGGCAGAAAGACAAATAAGCAGCAGCAGTAAGAAAGGCCGAGCAGACCAAGGACGATTTTGTAGAGCAGCATGAACCAGTGGATATTTACTACAGGTGTGTAAGGATAGACAGTTGACAGAGGAATATAGAGCACTGTGGTGTGCCTTGAAAGGGGCATTTATAGCAAACCGGATAGCAGAGTGATAGAGAATGTCAAGTTTTTGGAGTGTGCCGTTGCATGCCGACCTATAACGTCACGGTAATCAAAGATGGGAACAACAGATTTGAACGAGAATTGATTTAGCAGAGAGAGTGAAGGTGGAGCGTATTCTGTACAAGGAGCCACGTTTGGACTTGATCTTGGACTGTAACCTGTTGATATGGTGTGAGAAGGAAAGAGTGCTGACCCAGTGACCTCGTCTAGGATAGTCCTGTCAACGGTAGTGATATCTCTGGCTTCAAGGGGTACAGAACCCTTCGTAAGGAACCACATGACCTTGGTCTTGGTGATGTTTATCAGGAGGCTTAAGGCGGAGAAATGGTAAATGGACTGAACTTATATAGCGCTTTTCCACCTTAGCGGCACTCAAAGCACTTTACAATGGCCTCTCATTCACCCATTCACACACACATTCACACACCAATGGTGGTAGCTGCCATGCAAGGTGCTAACCTGCTCATTGGGAGCAATTTGGGGTTAGGTGTCTTGCTCAAGGACACTTCGACATGTGGAGCTGGGATTCGAACCACTGACCCTTCGATCACTGAACGACCCGCTCTACCAACTGAGCTACAGCTGCCCCACAGAAAGCTTGTTGGACCTTAAGGAAGCTGTCTGTGATGCAAGTACTGCATCTGGGGAGGGACCAACCGCATAAAGGTGTCATCAGCATAGAGGTGGATAGATGAGTCTACAGCAGAGCAAACAATGTCATTTATGTATGTAGAAAAGGTGTGGGGCCTAAGATCGAGCCCTGGGGTACACCCTTGGTGACAGGGAGTGTCTGAGAGAGAAGTTCTTCAGATTTAAGCAGTAAGGAAGTTACATAACCATGCCAGTGAGTGACCAGAGGAACAATGCTGCCCAGACTGCCAGTAAGGCAAATTCATTTGGACGTGGGCTCAGGAGCCAAAAATTCCACGCATTCATTGACAATGGGGGGTGTTAAACAAGCATATCTCGACGTGGGAAGATCAGAGAGACATGCAGTTTGGACTGGCAGAGCTCTCGAGGTAATGAATGCAGCGTGTCTCACTCACACGCACATATGCACACACACCCTGAACAAAATCTTGAGCCAAGCCAGCTCCCCGTTTGGGGGTGGTAGAGCAGTGACACAGCAAAGAGCAAGTCCGCCTCGGCCCTCCACAGGGGGAGGAAATTCACCGAGCAATGTGTTATGGAATTCAGAGGCATTTTGACATAGGTTTTGGAAACCTTTTAGATTTTATTGAATAACATTTTAATTGGAAGCAAGAGGCGTTTTTTGTCTTTAATTTGCTTGCCTGTGTAAAATTGTCATATCTTTACTTTTGAAGCCTTTCAATTATCATTGAGCTTCACTTACAAGTAGGCTGTATTGTTATTTTTGAGTAACATCACATTGCATTTCTGTTCTGTGGTTTCAAGCGTAACATGGTGCATTTCATACATTTTTCATTAAATGCGTACTGTTGCTTTAAGAGAGAAGACGCTTCAACATGCTGCTTCACAGTACAGTATGTGCAGGGCTTGCTTGCACTAGTTTGTCCAAACAACAACACAATCATCATCATATAATCACACATGGACCCGCCCCGTGATTCAGATCCACTCTAGAATTGAATGGGTTGCTAGTTGGCCCATGCTACACCCCTCCACTGAGTTTCATGAAAAAAAGTCTGGTAGTTTTAGCATCAACCGGGTCTAAAAAGTGAATGGAGGTGAAAGGCCAGCTGTATTTTGGCAGCTTGTGTTATTAAGATCCTCTCAAAAATGAAATGGGTTCTAAGTTGGCCCATGCTACATCCCTCTGCGAGTTTAATGAAAATCGGTCTAGTCGTTTTTGCATAAATCCTGCTAACAAACAAACAAGCCAAGAAACGACTTGTGGACCCACCCTGTGATTTGGATGATTGGGTTCTAGGTTTGCCCATGCTACACCCTTCCACTCAGCTTCGCTCTTTGCTATCGGTCCAGGAGTTTTTGTGTAATCCTGCTGACAGACAGACAGACGGACAGACACACGGCGCCGAAAACATTACCTCTCACCCTGTGCTGTCGCTGGGGCAGAGGTAATAATATTGGATGAATGTGAGAGCTTTTGGTTCGGAGGTATGAATCATAATTAATCAGTGAATACAATTATCCCCTTGGGTATATTTGACCACAAACTGGTCCTTTCAGTGTTTTGAATGGAGAAGCCAGACGTTTAATTACTACACTAATTCATGACTAAATACTGTATGTGTGTGTTGGACCAGACCATGGGACTCCAATTAAATCACCTTCTAATACACTAGATCAACTAGATGACACCCTCTACACTAGTCTATCATCCTGTCACGCTCCACTTCCATAGTCTCTCTTTCTCTCTCTCTCTCGCCACCTCTCTCTCTCACCTCACCTCTCTCACTCACCTCACCTCTCTCTCTCTCTCTCTTTCTCTCTCTCCTTCTCCCCCCCACCCCTCTCTCTCGCTTGTCTCCCCACCTCTCTCTCTCACCTCACCTCTCTCTCTGTCTCTCTCTCTTTCTCTCCCTCTCCCCCCCACCCCTCTCTCTCGCTTGTCTCCCCCCCCCCCCCCCACCCTCTCTGCATGCTGTAACCCTTCTCCCCTCCTCATATCCATACAGTATGCACGCTGTCCCTGGGTGTGAAGAATGACTCACTCTCCTTATCTGGGCTGTAAGGTATAATTCCTATCATATATATTAAGAGCTTAGCAGAACAGAGAGAGTGTGAGTGTCACCGGGCTGTCCTGGGTGATTTATTCTCAGCGTGAGCAGGAGAGGAGAGCTGTTAGCTTATCAGTATTCACTCACCCCACACCGGACGAAATTACCCTTCACTGTCGCCACGACTACGGTCACTCCTATCTCCACGGACTGGGGGGATTTGCAATGGTCATAAATCTGTGTGTGTGTGTGTGGGGGGGGAGGGGGGGGGGGGTTGTTTGTGTGTGTGTGTGTGTGTGTGTGTGTGTGTGTGTGTGTGTGTGTGTGCGTGCGTGCGTGCGTGTATTTAAATGTGTGTGTGTGTGTGTGAGTGATATCCTGCTGTTAGGTTAGATGACTTTGAGGTTTATAAAGTTTTGTTTGCCTTCACAGAACATTGTCTAGGGAAATGAGGCTGTGGCTGGAGCGACCTGGCTCTAAATCAGTTGTTTGTGTGTGTGTGTGTGTGTGTGTGTGTGTGTGTGTGTGTGTGTGTGTGTGTGTGTGTGTGTGTGTGTGTGTCGGGTGAGTAATTTAGTGGTCAATTGAAACCTGGGCTACTGCCTTTACCCCAAGGCTTGGCAACAACAATATAACACACTACAATCTGTGTGTGCATGCGTGTTGGTGCATGTATCTGCGTTTAGCCAATTTCTTCTGTATGCAAATGTGCAGCTTTACTTTTGACTGCATCTCTGTGTGTTTATATATGCATGCCTGTGTGTGAGAGAGAGATAGTGAGAGAGGTAGAGAGAGAGAGAGAGAGATGCATGTGTGTGAGAGAGATAGTAAGAGAGGTATGTATAGAGAGAGGGGGGTGCATAATGTGTGAGAGAAATAGCAAGAGAGGTAGAGAGAGAGGTAGAGAGAGAGAGAGAGAGAGGTAGAGAGAGAGAGAGAGGTAGAGAGAGAGAGAGAGGTATAGAGAGAGAGAGAGAGGGAGAGAGAGAGATGCATATGTGTGAGAGAGATAGCAAGAGAGGTAGAGAGAGAGAGAGAGAGAGAGGTGTGTGTGTGTGTGTGTGGCCGTGTGTGTGTGGGCGTGTGTGTGTGGCCGTGTGTGGGCGTGTGTGAAATGCAGCTCACTCTCAGTCACTTGTTAAAAGAGCCCTCAGGTTGATTAATTATCTTTAGTGAAAAAGCTGATTTAAATAGGGAAGCTCCCCAATCCCCTTACTGATAAGGGCATCCTGATGAAGGATAATACCCCTCTCTTCTCTCACTTCACCTTCCCCTGCTTCATCCCTCGTCTTCTACCAACCGGCTTTTCTTTCTTCTCCACCTCCTCCTCTACCCCATCCCTCCCTCCCTCCCTCCCTCTCTCTCTCTCTGATGTGTGTGTGAGAGACAGATGGAAAAGGAGAGCAGGGAAGAGAGAATGAAAGAGAGAGGGAGAGAGAGAGATCTGTTGGTGTGGAATGTTAAATTGGGAGCAGGGTGAAGGGACATCAATGGCCGCCTTTTAGATCCTCTGTCTCTGTCTCGCCCCCTTTCTCTCGCTAATAAAGTCACCACTTAGCAGGGAACTGAGTGACCTTCTACCCTCCCCAATTCTCATCTCCTCTCCTCCCCTCCTCCCTCTCATCTCCTCTCTCCTCCCCTCCTCCCTCTCATCTCCTGTCTCATCCCCTCTTCTCCTCCTCCCTCTCATCTCCTCTCTCCTCCCCTCCTCCCTATCATCTCCTCTCTCCTCTCCTCCTCCCTCTCATCTCCTCTCTCCTCCCCTCCTCCCTCTCATCTCCTCTCTCCTCCCCTCCTCCCTCTCATCTCCTCTCTCCTCCCCTCCTCTCCTCCTCCCTCTCATCTCCTCTCTCCTCTCCTCCTTCCCCTCATCTCCTCTCTCCTCCCCTCCTCCCTCTCATCTCCTCTCTCCTACCCTCCTCCCTCTCATCTCCTCTCTCCTACCCTCCTCTCCCCCTCCCTCTCATCTCCTCTCTCCTCCTCCCTCTCATCTCCTCTCTCCTCCCCTCCTCCCTCTCATCTCCTGTCTCCTCCCCTCCTCTCCTCCTCCCTCTCATCTCCTCTCTCCTACTCTACTCTCCTCCTCCCTCTCATCTCCTGTCTCCTCCCCTCCTCCCTCTCATCTCCTCTTTCCTACCCTCCTCTCCTCCTCCCTCTCATCTCCTCTCCTACTCTCCTCTCCTCCTCCCTCTCATATCCTCTCCTCCTCCCTCTCATCTCCTCTCTCCTCCCCTCCTCTCCTCCTCCCTCTCATCTCCTCGCTCCTCTCCTCCTCCCTCTCATCTCCTCTCTCCTCCCCTCCTCTCCTTCCTCCCTCTCGTCTCCTCTCTCCTCTCCTCCTCCCTCTCATCTCCTCTCTCCTCTCCTCCTCCCTCTCATCTCCTCTCTCCTCCCCTCCTCCCCTCCTCCCTCTCATCTCCTCTGTCCTACCCTCCTACCCTCCTCCCTCTCGTCTCCTCTCTCCTCCCCTCCTCCCCTCCTCCCTCTTATCTCCTCTCTCCTACCCTTCTCCTGTCCTCCTCTCCTCCTAAGCCTCTCTGCCCTGGGAGTCATTCTGGGAATGAAAAAACCCTACCTTCCCTTCCTCTTCTCTCCTCTTCTCCCTCCCTCCCTCCCTCCCTCCCTCCCTCCCTCCCTCCCTCCCTCCCTCCCTCCCTCCTCTCCTCCCACCCCTGTCATATTTGCCCTACACACTATAAATTATGATCCCTTCTTAACTTAGAAACATGTGTTCATCTGACTTAATTGTTGGTGCTCCTACTCTCCTCTCCTCCTCCCTCTCATCTCCTGTCTCCTCCCCTCCTCCCTCTCATCTCCTCTTTCCTACCCTCCTCTCCTCCTCCCTCTCATCTCCTCTCCTACTCTCCTCTCCTCCTCCCTCTCATATCCTCTCTCCTCTCCTCCTCCCTCTCATCTCCTCTCTCCTCCTCCCTCTCATCTCCTCGCTCCTCTCCTCCTCCCTCTCATCTCCTCTCTCCTCCCCTCCTCTCCTTCCTCCCTCCCTCTCGTCTCCTCTCTCCTCTCCTCCTCCCTCTCATCTCCTCTCTCCTCTCCTCCTCCCTCTCATCTCCTCTCTCCTCCCCTCCTCCCCTCCTCCCTCTCATCTCCTCTCTCCTACCCTCCTACCCTCCTCCCTCTCGTCTCCTCTCTCCTCCCCTCCTCCCCTCCTCCCTCTCATCTCCTCTCTCCTACCCTTCTCCTGTCCTCCTCTCCTCCTAAGCCTCTCTGCCCTGGGAGTCATTCTGGGAATGAAAAAACCCTACCTTCCCTTCCTCTTCTCTCCTCTTCTCCCTCCCTCCCTCCCTCCCTCCCTCCCTCCCTCCTCTCCTCCCACCCCTGTCATATTTGCCCTACACACTATAAATTATGATCCCTTCTTAACTTAGAAACATGTGTTCATCTGACTTAATTGTTGGTGCTCCGTTGACATTACCCATTTAGACTGAGTTCAACTTTTTGTCCTTAAGCACATTTCAAATGAGTGTACTGAACTTTATTCCGGCGAATATTCTTCTCGCAAAAATGAGTTCCTTTACTTAATTTTCCTAAGGCCAACGGACCGCCTCGCTTTTTATTCATATTTTTGTAGTAAAATCATGCAACACATCTCCTCCCCCCCCCCCCCCTCCCCGGGCGAAGCAGAGGTGTGATATTAAAACGGCCGTGACAGCGTGGACGGAGGGGTGTGTTTAATAACCCGCCCGCGCCCCTCCGCCCCCCCCGGGCCGCCTGCTCGGAACTCTCTCTCCCCCGACCGGGTCTCACAACGACAACGGCGCGCGCTCCTGCTTTCTTCTCCGCCTCCTCCCTGACCTCCGGGAGGCGGGCTTTGTTTTCCCCCTCGTTCCCCCGCTCCCATCCTCATGAAAGGGATAAACTTCTGCCGCTCTAAACTCGGGGCCCTTGTGAATTCCCGAGGGGAGAGGAGTGAGGAGCGCACCTGTCATTTGCTCGTCCTCGTACCTTTTCCACTCACGGCTATGAATTATAAATAACAACGTTTCACTGCCTTTATTCTTTCCTGGGCGGAAGGGGGGTGGGGGGGTTCTCAAAGACACACACACATCCACACACACACACACACACACACACACACACACACACACACACACACACACACATACCCTCAGCACCCTTGGGTTATTCATATAATGTACGTAGTCACACTTGATTCAGCTGGGATTTGCGATTCCTTTGTTGTCTCCACCTCTCTTCCTCCTGCCTGCTCGGCACCACAGTGCAGTTTGAAAAGTTTGGACATACGGGACTATACTGCCGTCACAAACTTCTTTGTGAAGTCAGTATCGGCGTGTGACAGCATAGGGCTGCCGTGTGTGTGTGTGTGTGTGTGTGTGTGTGTGTGTGTGTGTGTGTGTGTGTGTGTGTGTGTGTGTGTGTGTGTGCGCGCATGTGCTTGTGTGACCGTTTGTGAGGGTTTTTGTGAGTGTGTGTGTGTGTGTGCGTGTGTGTGTGCGTGTGTGTGCGTGTGTATGTGTGTGTGTGTGTGTGTGCGCGCATGTGCTTGTGTGACCATTTATGAGAGTTTTTGTGAGTGTGTGTGTGTGCGTGTGTGTGTGTGCGTGCGTGTGTGTGTGTGTGCTCTCCCTAGCTGAGCATGTACGCATTTATCTTGGGCTTTTGATTTGATTCAGACTGTTTAACTGTGGCCTGCCCTGAAGAACACAGGAACTCGTATAATTGGCAATTAAATTAAGAAGGAAAGATTCAATCCGCAATCTCACCAAGTGTACACACTGTTCTCTGAAGAGAAAAACACACCACTTGACTGGGAGTGTTTCCCTCGTCTCACCAGGCCAGACTTGTGAGATTTCCGCCTGTGAAAGTCTGGAGACATCTCTATTGCCGTAAAGACGTCGGATTGGTTTTGCAATGTAGGTTTTTTAGGTTTTTTTCAATCTCTCAAATTGTTTCCACCCACTTTTAGTGACGAACCCAGGACGAACGTCCTCAGTCTCTCGTTGAGCGCAGCGCTTAGAGACCGACTCGTGAGTCTACTACTCTCCTAACAGAGAGAGACCTCTGGCGACTGGCCGCTGATGTCCCTCTGCGGCACGGCGAGCCCCGGCGTGAGGACGAGGTGAGGCGGAACACAACCGCCAGATCGCCGTCGTTACCGTCGAAGTCGCCGGGCCCCCGTGGCGAAGGGAGCCGGCGAGCTCATCGGCGTGTATGGCGGGCCGCCTCGCGCTGTAACTCTCCTACTCGACATGCCGTCGGTCCGTACGGCGCCCGCGGGGGGAGGGGTTTGTTTAGCCGCGGTGCGACGGGAGAGCGGCTTGTTTATCCGAGTTATAAGCGAACGCTGAGGGGAGCCGATGATGTTTGAAGGGCTGCCATTTCAATCAGCCATGATTTTCTGCTGTTGTTGTCTTTTGGGGGTGGGGGGGGGCTGACGCGGGCCCAGGGAGACACATGTGTGTTTCATCACGTCCGTAATTGGATTTGATTCCACGTTCTGCTGCCTCCGCCTCGTTTAATTATACCAAACCTGTTATCCGGGAGAGAGGGATGGGGGGAGGGAGAGTCAGGAGGACGGCAGGGATGGAGAGAGGGATTAGACGGAGGGAGGGATGGCGTGGGGGAGAGGGGGAGGTGGACGGAGAGAGGATAGAGTTCAGTTTGTCAGACGGTGTTTAAAATACACGACGGAACAAGTCGCGCGTCACAGAAATGTCAAGGACGGCAGAAAAAGTCAACTACCTTTTTTCCTTTGTGGTCTTTGAGGATGGAGGGAGGATGGTAGGGAGGGATGGAGAGAGAGAGGTGGAGTCAGGACAGTCGGGACGGAGGGATGGAGAGAGAGAGAGGGGGGGGGCAGTCAGGATGGAGGAATGGAGAGAGAGAGAGAGGGAGGGAGGACAGTTGGGATGGAGGAATGGAGAGAGAGGGGGAGGACAGTTAGGATGGAGGGATGGAGAGAGAGAGAGGGAGAGGACAGTTGGGATGGAGGGATGGAGAGAGAGAGAGAGTTGCAGGACAGCGGGGATGGAGGGATGGAGAGAGAGGAAGGGAGGACAGTTAGGATGGAGGGATGGAGAGAGAGGGGGAGGACAGTTAGGATGGAGGGATGGAGAGAGAGGGGGAGGACAGTTGGGATGGAGGGATGGAGAGAGAGAGAGAGGGAGGGAGAGGACAGTTGGGATGGAGGGATGGAGAGAGAGAGAGAGTGGGAGGACAGCGGGGATGGAGGGATGGAGAGAGAGGAAGGGAGGACAGTTAGGATGGAGGGATGGAGAGAGAGAGAGGGGGAGGACAGTTAGGATGGAGGGATGGAGAGAGAGAGAGGGGGAGGACAGTTAGGATGGAGGGATGGAGAGAGAGAGAGGTGGATGGAGGGAGAGTGAGCCTGCATGCAGATGAGAAATTTGAAGAAGACTGGGCAAAAGCAATTTATTAGGTGTGTTTGTGTAAGGGGGTTCAGGTGTGTATACAAATGGGATAGTGCTTGGTTTCACTCCAGGTGTGTGTGTGTGTGTGTGTGTGTGTGTGTGTGTGTGTGTGTGTGTGTGTGTGTGTGTGTGTGTGTGTGAGAAAGGGAGAGAGAGAGAGAGAGAGAGAGAGAGAGATACATGGGAGTAGCCGCATCGATTATGACACCAAGGCCCTCTCAGGGGGAACTATGGTCGGCCCATTTGTTTGACAGGAAGAGACTGGGGAAGTCTATTACAGTCGCACTCTCATGGACTGCTGAGAGAGCTGCTGTGACTGGCTTGAGCCCAGAGGGACAGAGGCTATAACCTCCCCCCGAGCCCCTCTGCTCTGTGGACGTATGTGTGTGTGTGTGTGTGTGTGTGTGTGTGTGTGTGTGTGTGTGTGTGTGTGTGTGTGTGTGTGTGTGTGCACGTTTGTGTGGGTGTGTGTGGGTGTGTGTGAGTGTGTGTGTGTGTGTTTGTGCGGTTGTGTGTGTGCAGTGTGAGTGTGTGTGTGTGCGTGCGTGTGTTTGTGCGTGTGTATGCGTGGTTGTGTGCATGTCTGTGTGAGTGTGTGTGTGTGTGGTTGTGTGTGTGTGTGTGTGTGCGTGTGTGTGTGTGTGTGTGTGTGTGTGTGTGGGTCATGATCAATAAGGGCTCTCTTAGGACCGGACAGAAATAAAAGAACAGGGAAACGATCAAAGTGATGGTTTTCACCTTTTCATTTCAGCAGGTCACTGACTAAAAAAAGCAGCGGTGCTGACCTCATCAAGACATGGATGAGAACATAAAAACTCATCATGTTGTTCAATCCTTCCGGCTATTCTACCCAGGCCTCGACGGTCTGATGTCTGATGTTTCTCTGACTAACCGCTGGAAGTTCTGACCTCTTCTGTGTCCACCGGCTCACCGGCTCCTTACACAAAATGGATAATTGGTGGACATGTGGGCGGAGCTTCCAGTAAGACCAACACCTTCCAGCTAGCTCCTCCAAAGCTCTCCTGTTGCCAAAAAAATATGATTGACACTTTTCCCTGAGGGAGCAGTTTGGGACTGGCACAATTTAGGATGTGTGCATATGGCCCATTTAAAAAAAAAAAAAGAAGATAAAAAGAGGAAAAAAACAACAACGAATTTGCAATATCTGCAACCGCGTACCTGTGGGGTCCACGCATGCGTAGGGACTTTTTTGTGGACCAGACAACATTGTTGTGGACCAGACAACCGACAGAGCGAGACAGAGACTACTGGCTGTAGTAAAATAAGACCATTTTTAAAAAGAAATAATTCATACATTTTTTGGTGCGCGGGAGGCTAATCTGCTGCACAGTGAAATAGTAGGTTATTAGTGGAACTGAATTATGACTGCATGGTTTATCTGCCAGAAACAACAAGGACCAAAATCAAATCAAAACGTAGGTTATTAATGAACTGAGGGAACATGCTGGCAAGGGGGCTGGGATTGGTTACAACTGTCAGATGCTTTAGTTTGAGCAGATGTGGAACGTGACACAAAGATAGGCCTTCGGTTTACAGTATTAACGCCTGTTCAAAGGTGCCTCTGCGATCCTGTTTCTAGATGGCTTGTTGAACAAAAAAAATATTTAAGTTGGTCCTCACAACTTGTATCTCGATGCCTTGATGCTGGTACCTTTGTTGCGATGGTAACACTGGAAAGTGATCATTTTATCTGCAGCTGCCGGAGTGTAGATTCATTATTTGAGATTGGCTCTGGGCAGTCATGGAAACAGGTTGTCGTGACATCCCGTGTGCAATCAGGCTACAGGTGTGATGATGATGATGCGTCTGGCTGACTGCTCTCCTCAGCTGTACTGTAATCTACACTCAATCTCCTGCCCCCCCCTACGTCTCTGTCCAGCACTGAGTCAGAGAAAGACGGTGAGCGGAACACTATAGACCAGCCATTCTCAAACAGTGGTCCGCAGAGCGCCATCCAGTGGGCCGCGGAGGCAGTGCTGGCCTACTGCCAAGTGGTTAGAAAAAAAATAAAATAAATAAAGTTTGGTACTTTACAAAGCTTGTTATTTTTATATCTAAATGTACTCAAGAATTCACATATAAATAAAAAAAAACACCAAGTTAAAATGTATAATTTCAATAACAGTTAACACAACGCCAATCACATCTGTTGGTGTTGAGACAAATGTGTTCAGCTAACGTGGCTAGCGAACGTTCCCTCGGAGGCAAACTTAAGTCATGTTATGTTTGTGGCTTTTTTCTCATGTATTTGGGAAGGTGGTCCTCTGGATTTTTTTAAACAATTAAAAGTGAGGCTTAAGTTACAAAAGGTTGAGAACCCCAGATATAGACAAAGAGCTGCACAGCATATTCTCTCTCTCTCTCTCTCTCTCTCTCTCTCTCTCTGTGTCTGTCTCTCTCTCTGTGACACACTCACTCACTCACTCACTCACTCACTCACTCACTCACTCACTCACTCACTCACTCAATCAATCTATCTCTCTAACCCCTCTTTTCTCTATGCATTGCTATCAAGATTATCATAATTCGAGTCATTTTCCTCTGTTGATTTCTCATTTCAATCGTATCATTGTGTTTCATTTTGTAATTAATAATGTCCGCCTTGCTTCCACTCCCCTCTCGCAGTTGTCTCGGTGACCTTGTGTGGGATGTTTTCGGCGAATCACGTCGCTGCCTTGCTTGCCGCTCCGCTTGTGCGCTCTAATAGGCTGCCTGTCCAGCACCGCGGCCCACCGCTCTCCAAACGCCGGGAACCCCGAAAGTCAAGCGAACAGGTGTCCCTGCGTCGCTCTTCAGTGTTGCCAGGGGCCCCCGCCAGCCTCTCGTAAACGCCGCTTTAGCCGGCGATGCAACGGCGAGGGTGGTCGGTGTTCATACTGATGAGGGAATTGAAACACTTCTGCTCGGTTACGCCAAGCTAAATCTGGGTCATATCTGGTGACGTACTCTACTGTAGGTCAGAGACCTCACACACACACACACATATGCACGCACAAGCACACACACACACACACTTTTCTGGCGGCGTACTCTACTGTATGTCAGAGACCTCACACACACATACACACACACACACACACACTTCTCTGGTGGCGTACTCCAGGTCAGAGACCTCACACACACACACACACACACACACACACACACACACACACACGCCTCAAGAAAGACTCACATAATAGCCAAAGGGCCCTCTCCGTGTTCGTGGGTTGCCAGGTTTGTGTCGATAACCCTTGTCTTGATCCCACTGAGCTCCATTCAGCTCCATGGAGAGGTCTTATCACTGTGATTGCAGCCCATCAATAACCCACCCTGGTCAGAGCCGGTGACTAATCCGCCAGCCAATCAATGAATCAGAATTAATTCATCATGCCCCCGTGAGTTATTTCACCCCTACTGTACGTGTGTGTGTGTGTGTGCGTGCGTGCGTGCGTGCGTGCGTGCATGCATGCTTGCTTGAGTGCGCGCGTGTTTGTGTGTGCATGCATGCATGTGGGTGTGCATGTTTTTGTGTGTGTTTGTACTTGTGTGTGTGCTCGTGTGTGTGTGTGCGTGCATGTGTGTGTGCGTGTTTGTGTGTGTGCGTGTTTGTGTGTGTGTCTGTGTGTGTGTGTGTGTGTGCGTGTGTGTGTGTGTGTGTGCCTGTGCGTTCATGCGCGTGTGCGTGTGCGTGTGCATGTGCGTGTGCGTGTGCGTGTGTGTGTGTGTGCCTGTGCGTTCATGCGCGTGTGTGTGTGCGTGTGTGTGTGTGTGTGTGTGTGTATGTGTGTGCGTGTGTGTGTGTGTGTCATGCAGAGGGTCAGCTGCCTCCTTGGCAGTGGGCGCTGGTCTGGTCTGGTCTGCAGGCTGAGATAAAGAGATGACTGTAGGGAAGGAGCCTCTCTCTCCTCTCCTCCTTCAATCCCCCTCTCCACCCTACCTCTCCATCCATCTCTCCATCTCACCGCTGGCCTGCTCCCCCCTGCTGCCCTCGGTCCATCCTCCTGTCTCATCCCCTATTCCTCTCTCTCTCTCTCTCTCTCTCTCTCTCTCCCAGTCTCTCCCAAGCCGCTGTTTTTTTTGGCCTCTATTGCTTTTTTGATGGATCACCACAGATGTTAGTCGGTGAACAACCTTGAATACACAGCCTCTTTGAGTGTGTGTATGTGTGTGTGAGAATGGGTGTGTGTATCTGTGAGCGAGTGTGTGTGTGTGTGTGTGATTGTCTACTGCCTCGCCATCATTAGCATTTGCATTTCTATGGGTCTCATTTGACTGAACACAACCAGTGTAATAAAGCAGAGGTTTGTGCTGTTTGCTGCCTGGTCTCTTTCATTTGCTTAAGGAGAACATATTCCCTAAACTCTCTCTATGACGTCAGACCCCATTTCCTCTTTAACTACTCTCTCTTTCTTCTCTTTCTTCTCTACTACACACACACACACACACACACATGCACACAAACACGCACACATACACGCACACACATGAATACACACCTACACTTTCATAATCCCTTCATCTTTTTGGTATAGATCTCTTTCTCTGTTCCTAATTCAGCATATCCCCTCCTCTCTCCTCTCCTCCTCCCCTCCTGTCCTCCTCTTTTCCTCTCCTTTCCTCCTCTCCTCCTCCCCTCCTCTCCTCCTCTCCTCTCCTCCCCCTCCCCTCCTCTCCTCCTCTCCTCCTCTCCCCCTCTCCCCCTCCCCTCCCCTCCTCTCCTCCGCCCCTCCTCCTCCCCTCCTCTCCTCCTCTCCTCTCCTCCTCCCCTCCTCTCCCCCTCCTCACATCTCTCTGTGTTTAATACTCTGTCACTAGGGCCTAATTAAGAGAAAGGTTGGAGCTCGCTGCTGTGAATGGTGACAGCTTACGGCACTCACACACACACACACACACACACACACACACACACACAGTCTTCTAAGAGGTCATAGACTCCTGTGAAGATAGAACTGACACATTTCATCTGCCCATGGTGTTATATTGGATGACTCATCACACAGAAACAAACACACACACCCACACACACACACACACACACCCTTCACACCTAACGCTGTTCCTGTCAGCCATGGTTAGGATGGAGTCAGGATGGAGCATGTTCTGTAACCTCTCTGTCCATTACCGTGCCTCCCATGAATCGACCTGGCTGCCACAAGAACCACCAGGAACAAATCTTGGGAGAATTACCAATCAGAGGGCACCTCCTGTGAAGATCAGGGGTTCTGTAGGTCTTTCTCTTGCTCTCTCTCTCTCTCTGTCTGTCGCTCTCTCTCTCTCCTTCTCTCTCTCTCTCTCTCTCTATGTCTCGCGCTCTCTCTCTCTCTCTCTCTCTCTCTCTCTATGTCTCGCGCTCTCTCTCTCTATGTCTCACGCTCTCTCTTCCTCTCTCTCTCGCTCTTGTTCTCTCTCTCTCTCTCTCTGTCTCTCTCACCCACCCACTCACACACAGGCGCACACACGCACACACAGGTCCATCATACTTATAAACCACTGCTCGTGACCTCTATCAATTTACAGGCATATATATTAACTCTCTAGATACATGTCAACCAGGAGAAGAACAGAAACATGTCTCCCCGAAGAACATAGGTTGATGAATTAAGAAGGAGGGGGCTCACCCACAGCATGGGAGGAGAGGGAGGGAGGGAGGGAGGGAGGGAGGGAGGGAGGGAGGGAGGGAGGGAGGGAGGGAGGGAGGATCTATGTGGGATGGTAGAATAGTAATATAGTTAAGAAGGAGGGAGAGAGGGAAAGAGATGAGAGAGTTCATATGAAAATATATCAAATCAAATCAATCCTTATTTGTATAGCGCATCTCATACACAGAGGGAGCACAATGGGGGACGGACATAGATACGTTATACACATTCAGGGGCAGCTGTGGCTCAGGAGGTAGAGCGGCTAATCCAATAACCGCAGAGTCGGCGGTTCGAATCCCGGCTCCTCCTGTCCACGCGTCGAAGTGTCCTTGGGCAAAGACGCTGAACCCCAAATTGCTCCCAATGAGCAGGCTGGCACCTTGCATGGCAGCTGGCCGTCATTGGTGGGTAAATGAGAGGCCATTGAAAAGTGCTTTGGATAAATGCAGTATATAAGCGCAGTCCGTTTACCATTTACTATTTATTTTAAAACATTTGTATACAGTCGACATGGATAGTACTACGGTATGGCAAATGCTATCCCACTACAACTCAGCTCATATTAACTAAATAGTGTGAGCACACACACACACACACACACACACGGTCAGTGGTGTGTGAGCGGGTCACATCTCCCTCTGCCTCGCTGGACGGTATCACGTTTACCGCTCCAGCTGGTTGCCTTGGCGATGACAGCATCTGAACAGGGACGGCTGACCTTCGACCCCATAACTCACTGCCGTGGCGTGACCCATGTCAGAGGGAGAGAGGTCGCCCACACACACACACACACACACACACACACACACACACCGCAGTGCATGGAGCATATCTACTCACTCGTTGTGGGGTAGAGGATCACCTCAAGGTCTCATGTATCTTTTGCTGACATGATGGATGTGCACTGAGGTGGAGCGCGCTCAAAACCATGACCTCTGACCCGAGTCTCCCCTCCCTCAGCCCACCCCGCTGCTCCAACAGTAGACTAAACCCTAGTGTGTGTGTGTGCGTGCGTGCGTGTGTGTGTGTCTGTGCGTGCGTGCGTGCGTGTGTGTGTGTGTGTGTCTGTGCGTGCGTGCGTGTGTGTGTGTCTGTGCGTGTGTGCGTGTGTGTGTGTGTGTATGTGTGTGTGTGCGTAAGCTCTCACATGTAACACACAGGCCATACATACTGTACATACATACATGCATACATACATACATACATACACACACACATACATACACACACACACACACACACACTAGCCCAGAGTGGCTGCAAAGGGAGAGAGAGAGAGAGACAGCACTGCAGAGAGAGAGAGAGAGAGAGAGAGAGAGAGAGAGAGAGAGAGAGGGAGGGGGGGGGGGTGGAGCGAGAGGAGGGAGAGAGAGGGGGAGAGAGAGAGAGAGAGAGAGAGTGAGAGGGGGAGAGAGAGAGGGAGGAGCAGAGAGGTGGGGGGAGAGAAAGAGAGAGGGAGGGGGAGGGATAGAGAGAGAGGGAGAGAGAGACAGAGAGAGAGGGAGCGAGAGAGAGAGGGGGGGGGGAGAGGGAGAGAGAAGCTGAATCCCAAATCGCGCACTTAGGCGAAAGTGCAGAGCACTCGCGGCCTTGTGGCCTTACATGCTTGTTCCCGCCAAGTCCACAAGTGCGCCACTGCCACCATTTTGCGCACTTTAACCGCACTTACCGAAAGTCCGCAATTTCGCCGACTTAGGAGCAGAAAATACCCACAGTCCACCGCGTCTCATGTGACACAATGCTTGAGTGCATCCGAGTCATGATCCGAGTGCATCACACATAAATGATGACATTTGCCGATAACACAACATTTATCTTGAAATCCACATGCTGCAAACATATCCCACCCAACATACATTTTAAATTATGATTAAATTAAAACAGACGTCAATTTGCAGAGCCGAGCGGAGCTGAGGAGCGGGTCAGAGCAGCCTCTGCGTGGAGGGACGCGGCAGCCAATGAAAATGAAGTGGGAGGGGCATTGAGCTAAACTGGCTTGGGAATCGTTGGCACGCCGCTGGAAGTGCTGTCCCATTTAATTCACAGCCCTTCCAGCTGACGTCAATTAAGTGCTCAGGCCTCAGGCCGCAAGTGCGAGGGGCCGCAATGGTGGTTTGCGCACTCAGATTGGGATTCAGCTAGAGAGAGAGAGAGAGAGAGAGATACAGAGAGAGAGAGAGAGAGAGGCGGGGCAGAGAGGGGGGGGGCAGAGAAAGAGAGAGGGAGAAAGAGAGAGAGGGAGAGAGAGAAAGAAGTTGAGAGGATGCTTTGAACCAACTCATACCTACCTACACACTCACACACACACACACACACACACACAGCAGGCTGAGCAGGCTCCCTCATCTCTACACTAATGATTCTGGATCGATAGTCTTATTATTAAGAACTCATCGTGTGAGCCTTCTGGCCCTCCATCTAATGAATACTAGCATCTGTTTTGTCCAACCCCTGATTATGTTCATTAAACGCAGCACAAGGAAGCTCTCCCAGAGATTTAAGAGGGCTTTGTGCAGTAACACGGTCTGGAGAGGGCTGCTGTATATTTTTAGGAGAGAGATGTTTCTGTTATGCAAGGCCAGGCTTTCCCCTCACAATGCCTCCATGTCATCTCATTTAATATTCATATATTCATGTAATATGCACATGCAGGCTGGCGGAAGATACGGCTGGTTTAAAATATCCCCAAATGGCCTCAGGAACCTGTGTGTGTGTGTATGTGTGTGTGTGTGTGTGTGTGTGTTTGTGTTGAAGCAAAGGCTTCAGCATGTCCCTGCTGCTGTCCTTCCTCATAACCCCCCCCCACACACACACACACACACACACACACACACACACACACATTGACAGGTGTCCACTTGTATGTGGGACATACTATGCCATGACATACTATGGGGGCCATGACATACTATGGGGGCCATGACATACTATGGGTGACAGATTACTTCTCTAAGCTCTACCCGACCAACCCCCCCTCCCCACCACACACACACACACACACACACACACACACACACACACACACACACACTCACACACACACATACCCCACAAAAACACATGCTGCTTGAAAATATTCCACTTCTCCTATCCTCCCACCACAATACATTTCTAGAGAGAGAGAGACAGAGAGAGAGAGAGAGACAGAGAGAGATATGCTGTACCCCTCCCCTTCCATGATCTCTCTCTCCTCTCTCTCTCTCTCTCTCTCTCTCTCTCTATGTGTTGTTGTGTGTGTTGGCGGAGGGCGGAGGCTGTATCTGGTACCGCAGGAGAGACGTTCTGGATGGTTCTCTCTCTGTGCTCAGCCCCTGAGGGCCGCAGTAACATACACACACACATGCACACACACATACACACACACGCACATACACACACACCCACATACACACACGCACATACACACACACACACACACTTGCACACACATTCTGTAGACATATAGACACAGAAAGACACCCACTCACGTACAATAACACAGACAGACAGACACATACATGATGTAGACACACACACACACACACGCACACACACATCCTGTAGACATTGGTGTCTGTTTTTTTGAGTCAGTTTTGTTGACGCTCTCCACGTTATAATGGCAATTTAGACCCAGGGGTGGCGCATGCACTTGGCATACAAGGCAATTGCCTAGGGTGCCGAGGCACTAGGGGCGCACAAATCTCCGCTAGCACCCCCCTGCTCAACAAATCTCCCGACAATCGGAATTGCCCCCCCCTCAACAACTACTTTGCCTAGGGCGGCCAATCGCCGTCCGCCGGGCCTGCTTAGACCTACAGTCCTCCACTGGAATAATTTCAGAAACTGTACATCAGGACATAATAAATCTATCTGAGACCAATTTGCTTAGTCTGCACAGGGCCGTCTCTAGACCTTTGGGTGCCTGAAGAGTCTCAAAATCAATTCATAAGACTGCCTGGCGACAGCACGCCTCCTTGCCCTGTGTCTTCAAGAACAGTTCTGCTTGGAAAAAATAGCATTAACTGTTGGATTTCCAGGTCAGTTTTGGGATCTGTAGGTATGTAGCTCAACAGCTAACATTATCTAGCTAGTCAGATACTTAATAACCAGTTCTACCTAATAACCAGTTCTACCTAATATAAATGTAAGTGTTTCACAATAGCTACACTAATTAACAAAATATGTAGCTGCCTCAATCTCTATGTGTGTATGTCCATGATTAACGTAGGCTGGTGGGTATAGTTAAGATGCCAGTGAAGTATTCCTATTATAAGCGTTGCATGCCTGCTGTGAAAGGGAGGTCAAAGTTCAGTCTAGTGTTGGCTGGACAGGAGCTGCAGTGGGTGGAGACTTGGGGGCGTTTGGACTGGAGTTCTGCCCGACGGGGGTGTGGCCTGTGAGCTCTGTGTGGGTTCTAGAACCCCTGGTAGTGGATGCCTTGCTAAACAAGGTTAAGGCGTGGGCAGGAAAATGCAGATTTGGTTTCTGAGTTTGAAAGGACCCGGACGTACATACTCAGAGTATGTCTATGTTCACCGACGGGTGGATCTAAAGATCCACTGACTGACAGCACTGGTTCTGCTTTTGTAGTCCCTAGCCACTGTTGTAGAGTGTCAGTTTCCCCAACGGACATCTGACTTCTCGAGCGTTTACACGGTTGATTTGCACGCCATTTGGTTGGCCTTAGAGTGGGGCTGAGCCAGTCCAACCTGGAGAGCTCTGATCTGCAGTGACTCTGCGTCTGGGCTGAGTTTCCCAGAGGCATCGTAGCGCTACGTTCATCGTAGCGCTATGATGAACGCCATAGCTTACGATGAACGTAGCGCTACGATGCCTCTGGGAAACTCAGCCCTGGTCTCTTCAGTTTACAGTTTGGTACTTCCTGTACTCGCCAGGACCTGCTGTTCCACACTGGAAGTGCATTCACCAGTTCTGAAACAAGACATCGTCTCATTCCTTTGGGTTCCTGTACATGTGGGCATTCTGAAAGGGTGGCTAAACTCTCAGTCCGGAGAGGCAACATTAGACATGGCGATTGGACTCCAAATCGGAGGGTAAGCGTGTGGCATGGAGGGCAGTCACTCTTGGGTGGCAGAGGCAGTGGGATCAGGAGACCAGAGAGGGAGGAGGATTCTGCAGTCCTACATCAGGCAGAATGCAGTTTTACTGTAGCAATGCGTGGTCTGTTCGTACATAGAGTACCATGTCATGTTTTTAGGCGCATTCCGTGACAAAATTATGCCAAAAACGGGCGCTAGCACGTTAGTACATCTGTCCCATAGACTGTTGTCATGGCCTGGTATTTGACACTGACCCTACTAACACGATACATAATGGCAACATTGCACATTGGTGATGAACTGGTAAGTCAACAGATGACGTTGTGACAACATTGCTCTATGGTCACAAAATAACCAGTCCTCATGGAGACTGTTCTGCAACGTTGTTGATGTGGGTAACAAGCGTTCCCTTGACCGTATGAATCAAGCCCTCGCTAGTCCGCTGAAAGGCAGATTTAGGAGTGGACCCCATGTCTGAGACAAGTCTTCATCACCCCTCCTCATCCTCATGTCCCAGCATCCTCAGCCTACAGAGTATTTTTGGTCCTACCTCACCATGACAACAAGCTTGAGGGGGTGTGGTGTCGGCGATGTGATTGGAGAGATTTAGTAAGGAATAAATCAGGGACATTTTGAGAAGAGACTTAAAATATGATACAGATTTAACTTGTCTGAGACTCTTCTGAGATCACCTGTCAGACCCTAAAAAGGAACCCTAACTGAACATTTCCTCAGGAAATATCCTCTGAAACTCTAACAGAAACCTTAGATTAACATTTCCTAGGGAAATATCCCTTCAAACCCTAACAGAAATGTTAGAGGAACATTTCCTAGGGAAATATCCCTTCAAACCCTAACAGAAACGTTAGAGGAACATTTCCTGGGGAAATATCCCTTCAAACCCTAACAGAAACGTTAGAGGAACATTTCCTGGGGAAATATCCCTTCAAACCCTAACAGAAACGTTAGAGGAACATTTCCTGGGGAAATATCCCTTCAAACCCTAACAGAAACGTTAGAGGAACATTTCCTTGGGAAATATCCCTTCAAACCCTAACAGAAACGTTAGAGGAACATTTCCTGGGGAAATATCCCTTCAAACCCTAACAGAAACGTTAGAGGAACATTTCCTAGGGAAATATCCCTTCAAACCCTAACAGAAACGTTAGAGGAACATTTCCTCAGGCACTGATTCAAAGTATTTCTGAGCTTCCAAGATAATGCCCTCTACTGTGACAGATCAACTCAACAGTGCGCTCTCTCTCTCTCTCTCTCTCTCTCTCTCTCTCTTTTACACACACACACCCACACTCACGCACACCCACACACACACACGCACGCACGCGCACACACACACACACACACACACACACACACACACACACACACAAATACTCGCTCAGCGTGGGCTCATATACAACATGGCTGACATTTGTGCCTCAGTGATAAGGCTTCTTGGAGAGGCCTGGAGGACGTAATGACTGCAGTGAGTGTTCCAATGAATGGATGGATGAGCGGAGGAAAGGATCAAAGGGAAAATAATCGTGGTCGTGACTACATCACCACATCACTGAACCAAGAGAGAGAGAGAGAGAGAGAGAGAGAGAGAGAGAAAGAGTAGGTGGAGGGACAGAGGGAGTGAGTATGGGAAAAAAAGAAGGGAGATAGAGAGAGAGAGAAAGAAGGGATATATATATATATATCAGACAGATATATAAGACAGAGGAGAGAGAGAGAGAGAGAGAGAGAGAGAGAGAGAGAGTAGTCTATGACGATCAGTAGATAAGGATACACAACAAGCCCTGAGTCAGAATACTGGCTGAATTATTGATGTGTTAAAGTCAGTGTATGTACGTGTGTGTGTGTGTGTGTGCGTGTGTGCATGGGTGTCGCATTTGAATCACGATTGTGGCGACTTGTTATTTTTAACAACGTACTTGGTGACTTGTTTCAGTATGTCTTGCGGCTTTAGTATGTGTGTGTGTGTGTTTGTGTGTGTGTGCGTGCATGCACTTGTGTGTGCGTGCGTGCGTGCTTGTGCTTGTGCTGTGTGTGTGTGCGTGCGTGTGTGTGTGTGTGTGTGTGCGTGCGTGTGTGTGTGTGTGTGTGTGCGTGTGCGTGAGTGTGTGTGTATATGCGTTTATGAGGCCAGAGAGCCATGCTTCAGTGGAACACAGTTATCTCAAGGAAGAACGGTTTGGGGTGAGGGGATGAGGGGGTTAGGGGATAAGGGGGTTAGGGGATGAGGGGGTTAAGGGATAAGGGGGTTAGGGGATGAGGGGATGAGGGGGTTAGGGCATGAGGGGATGAGAGGATGGGAGGATGAGAAGGGGTGAGGGGATAAGGGGATGAGTGAGGGGATGGGAGGATGACTGGACTGGACTGGAGTGGAAGGAAGCAAACAAGGATGATGTTCTTTTCTAGAACCACTTCCTGGAAGAGAGTCTTCGCTCTACAATACTGACACGTTCGGAATTTAGCATTATAAGCCATGTTAAAGTCGCACTGAAATGAAAAAAGCATTCTGTCCCATTTCGGTTCACATAATTAGTCATAGTGTTCACCTATTCAACGATGTATGCCCAAAAATTTACAAAATTCTACTTTTGTTGTAATCTTATATCAAAGATTATCATTTCTTACTTCCTGGAAAATGGTAGGTCACGTGCAGTGACGACAACAGGTACAATAATCTCACGACATCCACCCGTCAATCAACCCTATCCTTCTATCGAATCTGTCTAAAGTTCCTAAAACCCGTCCACTTGTCAATGTTCCAATCAAATTCCTCTAAACGCATGTCCCACCCTCATAGCTTGTTTGCGTCGGAAATACGTCAAACTACGGAAGTTAGATGATCTCAAACGTCCGTTTCAGTGCGACTTTAAGGTTATTTACGATCATATCCAACGGCCGACATCAACGTTGCGTCACACAGTGCGCTCTCTAGATACAGCCGGTGTATCTTCCACCGCCAAGACACTCAGTGGATCCATAGGTGCATAATATAAAATATATAACATCCTTCAAAAACACCAGAAGCTCTAATTTTCAAAGACGGGAAAGTATCGCTCGCTGGTGTCCGTTGATGTTCTAACAAAAACATTTCCACACGGTATGATTCAGGTTTTATTTTCACTCCCTCCGTCTCTGAATTCTTTACCTGCGTCATCGGCAGTTGAGTGTTTATTGCCAGAGAGAGAGAGGCAAAGAAAGAGGTACAAAGAGAGAGAGAAAGAGAGAAAGACAGAGAGAGAGAGAGGCAGAGAAAGAGATACAGAGAGAGAGAAAGAGAGAAAGACAGAGAGAGAGAGAGAGAGAGAGAGAGGCAGAGAAAGAGATACAGAGAGAGAGAAAGAGAGAAAGACAGAGAGAGAGAAAGGCAGAGAAAGAGATACAGAAAGAGAGAAAGACAGAGAGAGAAAGACAGAGAGAGGTTATTAAACATCTACCATTGTGTACACGACTTCCTGTTCTGTTCTGCCGCCTCCGTCCCCCCCATCCCTGTCTCTGTTGTCTGCTATGCTTTCATGTCTATTCAGATCTCATCAGCGACTGCTTATTGATTGTGAAGAGTCACTTGGTGTCCCGGGCCTTTTGTGAGCGGGGCCTCTGGGGGTCATCCTACCCACACACACACACACACACGTGCACACACACACACACACACACATAGGTCCCTCTTTGATCAGACCACCCCTTCAGAGAGAGACAAGGGAGATGGGAGACATACACACCCACACACACGCACACACTCTCACACACGCACACACTCTCACACACGCACAGACACAGTATATATTATGCGGATACCAGCAACAATGGAGCTTTTTTATGATTACATTTTAGCCTAACTATGATCTATTGTAACCGTACGAATCGAATGACAGATTGTGGATAATTGCCAGATAACAGATGCAGTCTGATAAATCCTAATTGAGTATGTTCCTAAACAAGTGTCATTTTTACACTGTTCTTTTCTTGATGCAGTCTGATAAATCCTAATTGAGTATGTTCCTGAACAAGTGTCATTTTTACACTGTTCTTTATCTTTTACCGTTTTTTATCTTCCATCATATTTTCCTGATTTTTGTTTCTTTTATGCCTATTTTTATGTGAAGCACTCCACCCATGTACATTCTCTGTTGTAAAACACATTGAGCTGCATGTATTTGTATGAAGGGTGCTATACAAATAAAGTTTTATTATTATTATTATTATTATTGAGTGTGCGCACACGCTTACACACACACACACACACACACACACACACACACACACACACACACACACACTGTGTCTCTGCCATTGATGATCCTCAAAAGAGCAAAGAAAGAGAAAAAACATCATGGGACCAATTTATCCAGCAATCTCATTTGATCAGAGCGTGTGTGCTTGTGTGTGTGTGTGTGTGTGTGTGTGTGTGTGTGTGTGTGTGTGTGTGTGTGTGTGTATGTGTGTGTGTGTGTGTGTGTGTGTGTGTGTGTGATTGAATGCCTCAGTGGTATTTGCCTACCGTAAAGGCTGAGTATAACTCTCATGGTTCTCCTGACTTTAACCAGGAACACAATCAGACAGGGACAGTATGTACTGTAGCAGCACGCTTGAACATCACTGCGTGTTGCTATGCACATTTCACCTGTGTGTGTGTGTGTGTGTGTGTGTGTGTGTGTGTGTACATGTGTGTCTTACTGGGCTTATGGTTACCCAGAGAGAAGCAGGCTGTTAATAGAAATGCATTGATGGATGAACAAAAAACACCGGTCACAAACCTATCTCTTCTCTCCCTCTCTCCCCTCTCACTCTGTCTCTCCTTGTCTCTCTTTCTCTCGGTCTCTCTCTCTCCTTCTCTCTCTCTCTCTCACCTCTCTATCTCCCTCTCTCTCTCCTTCTCTCTCCCACCTCTCTATCTCCCTCCCTCTCTCTTCTCTCTCCTCACTCTCTCTCTCTCTCACCTCTTTATCTCCCTCTCTCTCTCACCTCTCTATCTCCCTCTCTCTCCCTCTCTCCTCACTCTATCTCTCTCTCACCTCTCTATCTCCCTCTCTCTCTCACCTCTCTATCTCCCTCTCTCTCCCTCTCTCTTCTCTCTCTCTCCCTCTCTCTCTCCTCTCTCACCTCACTCTCTCTCTCTCTCTCTCTCTCTCTCTCTCTCTCCCTCTCTCTGTTTCTACTCAGCTAGTTGTCTGTGATGTGCTTCTATGTGTTTGACCCCAGGATGCTCAATGTATCCAGGACTTTGTGAGCATCTATCGTCAAGGTCAGACAGACATGAGCAGTGGAGCACTCACTCATACATCGGGCCCCCTCTGTATGCGTCTACTCTGGTCTGAGCTGCATGCCTGGGAGCACCTAGAAAGAATTGAACATTAGGTCCAGCTAATGAAAAATGCATGGGGTATCGGCATTGGTTCCTTTTGAACATTTTGAATCAGCCTGGACTGGTGTGTGTGTGTGTGCGTGTGTGTGTGTGTGGTTTAAGGTTAGACGGGTGGTATACCCTCACGGTGACGGTGAAGGTAATGGTTTTTGCCTTTGCCTTGGGTAAGGCACTCAGCAGGAACATTGCCTGGAGGAAGAGAGAGAGAGAGAGAGAGAGAGAGAGTGAGTGTGTGTGTGTGTGTGTGTGTGTGTGTGTGTGTGTGTGTGTGTGCGCGCGTGTGCGTGCATGCGTGTGTGTGTGTGTGTGAGAGGGTGTTGTGTCAACAGGGGAGAGTGCAGAGGACCCCACGGTTCACGTTTCAATAACCAAGTCATCAACCTTCTTAATCCAGCCCGCCAGGGGTGTGTGTGTGTGTGTGTGTGTGAGTGTGTGTGTGCATGTGTGTGCCAAGCCTGTGTGTGTGTGTTTATTTCTCTGTATGTGTGTGTGTGTGTGTGTGTGTGTTAGATTGACCTTCATAGGGGAAAGCATGGACATACACGTGGTTATTCTGGGCTCCTGTTGAAGGAACACGGACGCAGCATGGACACACCGGGGGGGAACCAGTCATCTCGTCTGAAATCCAATAGTGTTGATCAAGCATTACCCAATAACAACAACAACAACAACAACGTCAGATTGCATAAAAATCAGCTAATTAATTTTATGTCTCTCCTTTTTCCTCCTCCTCTTCTCTCCTCCCTCCCCCTCCCTCTCTCCTCCGACCCCCTCCCTCCCCCCTCCTGCTTTCCTTCCTCCCCCTCCCTCTCTCCTCCCTCTCTCTTCCCTCTCTCTTCCCTCCCTCCCCCCTCCCTCTCTCTTCCCTCTCTCTCTCTCTGCAGGACGAGTGACATAGGATGAACACTGCTGGCGGGGCGTGTCTGTCTGTGCTGTCGCTCCTCCTCGCTGTGGCCGCGGCCGTCGGCCTGGCCGCCCTCACTCCCCTCCCTGCCCTGGCCACCGCCACCGCCGCCGCCGCCCATGGGGCCGGGGCCGCCGCCCCCACCACCACGGAGACCCCCCCGCGGCCCCTCTCCCCCTCCCCCTCCGACCCCTCCTCCTCGTCCGCCTGCTCCAGCCTTGTGGCCGGGGTGCTGTACGGCTCCTTCTCCCTGCGGGAGCTCTTCCCCTCACGGGCGCCCGGCTGCTCCTGGTCCCTGGAGAACCCCGACCCCACCAAGTACTCCCTGTACCTCCGCTTCTCCCGGGTCCCCTCCGTCTGCCGGGCGCACGCCCCCGTGCTCCTCCCGCTCGACCACCACCTGGCCAACCAGAGCTGCCCCCGCCTCGACCTCCGGCGCGCCGCCGCCGCCCCCGGCGCCGCCCCCCGGGACCAGGAAGTCATCGACCTGTGCGGCGACAGCGGCAGGGACGGCGGCGCCGAGGACTCGGAGCGGCCGTACACCTTCCTGCAGTTCGACAAGAACTTCGTCCAGCTGTGTCTGTCCAGGCAGCCGGCGCCAGACCGCCCCCCTGTGGGCGTGGCCGCCCTGGAGCTCCGCCTGGTAGAGGTGTTGCTCATCAATAATGAGAACTCCAGCCGGTTCACCTGTGGCGTGCTCTGCCGGTGGTTCGAGGAGTGCGTGCGCGGCGGCGGCGGCGGCCGGCACGGAGACGGCGGCGACGGGTGCGGCATCACCCAGACGGGCTGCGTCTGCTCCAACAGCAACGTCATGGCCCCGCCCGTTCCCCTCCTGCCCGCCACGCCCCGCGGCAACGGCTCGCTGCCGCCCGACGACTGCTGCGTCACCGAGCTGAACTCCAACAACGCCATCGCCATAGCGCCCAGGGACGTCAGGCAAGGTGAGCCCTCGCGTTCGTGTCGGGCTACGCGCCCGAGATACGCCGCCGGTCATCTGCGCGAAGCTCGCCGCCGCTAGCCGCGCCGATACGAGTCCCTGTAGTCGAAGCTTTAAGCTGCGTTCACATTGGGCAGCTTTAGAATGAAACGGTGTCGTTGTTTGTTGTCGTTATTGTTGTCGGGGCTTGACGGCGTCGCAGCGGGCTCAGTAAGGTGAAGTGTGAGCTTACATCTGGTCGCGGTGAAATACAGGAAACCTCCCTTTGGCCTTTGTTATCTGATAAGCTAGAATGGCACCAGGGAGCCATGGGCTTTTGATGAAAAAAAATGTAATCCAAAGCTCGTATTTCACTTACTGGCTTTTAGAAACTACCATCAAAGGAGGTTTGTAAATCCGCTCTTGATCTGTGTCAGGGCACCCCCCCCCCCGTTCGAATGCTTGTCTGTGTGTATGTGTCTGTGTGTGTGTGCGTGCGTGTTTGCAGTTTCTACTAGATGTGCACAGTATCAGGCTCATAGACAATTTATTCGAAGGGATCTACGTTTAGGGTCGTGCGAATGATGTAATGAAAGTAATAGAAGCAGTTTGCGATGTTATAGATGTCGTTTCCTTGACGACCGGAGTGCGTTTGAGGACAGTTTGAAAGTAAGCGTTAGAAAGCGAGCTACTGAGGTATTTCTCCATGGGCCCATCTCAGGGACTGTGTCTTAATGGGAATCCAATATACTGATCAGACGCACAAATCCGCCTGACCCAGGAACAGCCGACCCCGATTGGCCCGCTCTGCCCTCTGCCACACAGACGCACGCGTGCGCACACACACACCCACCCACCCACATACAGACACACACACACACACACACACAGTAACCTCCTAGGTACAGTAGAGCAACAGAGGTGAAGCATAGCAGACCAGGATGAGGTGAGTAGCTAGTCTGCGCTGTAGCGCATTTATTTAACAAAAAAACTCTTTAAAAAGATGAACAAAAGTAGTTTCAGTCAGCGGGGACTCTTGTGCTCCTTCCAGGGCCTGGACACATGAGGGAGGCCGGTCAGGCCGTGGGCGTCGGTTCTGAGTCCTCAGACTGCTGTCTCTCCTGCTGGCTGGGCTTTTCAAGAGCCTGGATGCTCATTAGCCAATTGGTCTCAGCTGGTGCTCTCCTCGTCTGGTCCTGATTGCCACATGGCCTGCAGGTGGAGAGGAGGCGTTTCCCAAACGCTTCTTTCGTTAAGAGGCCCTTGGGCCATTCATTTAGAGGGTTCTGATTGCTCAACAGGTCTGGGGAAGCTCTCTGATTGGTCAACTGAATGGGCTAAAGAGCCTCTTAACGAAAGAAGCTTTTGGGAAACCTGGCCCTGGTCTGTGCATCCCGAAGGCCACGCCCCCGCGCCCAGGTGGCAGCCTCGCAACGGCCGGTCCCGGGGAGGATGCCACAACACACACACGCACACAGACACACACACACACACACACACACACACACATTTCACAATGGATGCTAACCGAGCACAAACGCATACACACGGTCTAGTCTAGCCCATTCACATGGAATCCTAACACACACGTCATTCTGGTGGATTGGTGAGGGAGTTCTCTGGCCCAGCAGTGTAACCATGTGACAGTGCATGACAGTATTCACATGGCAGCCATGCTACTGATGGCGCTTCCCCTGCTGAGAAGCCAAGGGGAGGAGATGACAGCTGCGTGATGCCAATTCCTGATTGCTCTTTTGGCGCCTTTTAAACTCTCCACCCACCCATACACATGCTCTCTCTCTCTATCTGTCTCTCTCTCACTCTCACTCTCTCTCTCTCTCTCTCTCTCTCTCTCTCTCTCTCTCTCTCTCTCAATAACCTCTCTTTTTCTCCCTTTCTCTCTCTCTCTTTCTCATCCCCCTCTCCTTTTCCTCTCTCTCTCTCTCTCTCTCTCACCCACTCAATGTCTCTTCCTCTCCCACTCTGTCACTCTCTCGCTCGCCCTCCCTTTCTCTCCTCTTTCCCCCTTTCCTCTCCCTCCCCTTCTTTTCTCTCTCATGCTCCCCCTCTCTTCTCTCTCTCACTCCCTGTCTCTCTCTCCCCTTCTCTCCCCTCCTTATCTCTCTCTCTTTCTTTCTCACTCCCTCTCACTCTCCCTCGCTCTCAATCTCTCCCTTCCTCCGTCTCTCTCCTCGCCCGCCTCAATCTCTCTCAATCTCTATCACTCCCTGCCGTTGCTCAGATGCTGCATAGCATGTTACCAGCGGGGGAGTGAGAGAGAGAGAGAGAGATAGAGAGAGAGAGAGAGGGAGATAGAGAGGTGAGAGAGAGGAGAGAGAGAGAGAGAGAGAGAGAGACAGAGAGAGAGAGAGAGAGAGAGACAGAGAGAGAGAGAGAGAGAGAGAGAGAGAGAGAAGGAGAAGGCCATGTGAGGACAGGGCTGTTCCTCTTTACCTCAGTCTATCCACGCTTGCAGAAGAAGAGGCCATTGTGCTACTGTACCGGTGGAGCCTGCACGCACACACACACACACACACACACACAAACCTGCCCTCCTCTGCCTGGTTTCACCGCTGACGCGTCAATGACGCGCGCGACGTGGGGCCCGGCCCTCAGGCCAAGGATAACTCACTCTGAGTGTGAATGGGTTTTCTCAGTTTCCACTCCGTTTTGCTTTGTGCTTCCCTGCCTGCGCTGCCGACGCATTACCTTCTCAGCGTCACGACATTCTCCAGCGCCTCAGTGTGTTAAAGCATTCACTTTTTAAAAGCTGCTGACATTTAAAACACTATGAAGCCTCCATTTACTAAGGTCCCCAAACAAACTTTTGCGTGTTCACAGATTAAACATGTTTATTTACTTATTGCGGGTGATGACATCAGGTGCAAACAATCTAGTTAAATGGGGGTTTTGCCTGTTTTAACCGGATTTCAACTATGGAGAACTTGAACTTGAAACCTGTCCTGCGCCTGATAAACTGGACTTGGAGTTCCCGGGGGCGATAGCTACCATACGCTAGACTGACCTATAGACAAGGAAATACAGTTACAGGCTTGGGCGTTGTGAGGCTCCTTCTTGTGACTGGTTTTAGGAAATGGCATTGCTACGTGGATAGGCACGCTTGAATTATTATTTTTTCCGACACTTTAACACAAGTAGAAAAACCAAACTTTCACACAAGTGTAAAATACCATTCCTCTATGTATCTTCCATTCTGCTGACATCTCCTTCTCGCTACAATGATATTTCTGACTGTGTGTCTGGTCAGTGCCTGCTCTGTTTGTATTAAAATCCATGACTACCTGTCCTGTTCTCACTTTTTCAGGCTCAACCAATCACATCAGATGTGCTATATTCATCTCATTTGCATGTTCTCCCCCCACGGTTTCTCACGCTCACGTAGACACGCCCAGACTTGCATATTCATTGAGGCAAACACGCAAAAAACGGACAAGGTGCGAATCCTGCACATTTGAGAGACTCGACTCCCAGTGCGTCCACCCCCGTTAGCCGATCAGCTTGGACAGTTTAACAGTATGTACGCGGTGACACTTCTGCACACGGTTTTACACACGCAAACGTTTGGCCTCCATCAGCCATGCGGCCATGGTGACAAGCAATTTATTCACTCCAACATTGACTGTACTCAGTTTATTTGTTGTTTGTTTATTTACTCCAGTCAGACTTCCTGTTAGTTTCTTTGTTTCTTTGTTTGTTTATTTACAGTACTCCAGTCAGATTCCCTGTTTGTTTGTTTTTGTTGGTTTATTTACTCCAGTCAGACTTCCTGTTAGTTTCTTTGTTTCCTTGTGTGTTTATTTACAGTACTCCAGTCAGATTTCCTGTTTGTTTGTATTTGTTTGTTTGTTTGTTTGTTTGTTTATTCACTCCAGTCAGACTTCCTGTTTGTTTGTTTGTTTATTCACTCCAGTCAGGCTTGAAGGTTCTAGAAGGACATAGTGATGGTCAGAAGCTCAAGGAAGTACAGCGTCAGTGCTACTTACAGCAGACATATGCAGAAGAATGGACACGATCTGTGTGTGTGTGTGTGTGTGTGTGTGTGTGTGTGTGTGTGTGTGTGTGTGTGTGTGTGTGTGTGTGTGTGAACTCTGCTATGTAGCAGCATATCTTCCTGCAGCAGAAGTTGCTCCTTTCACCTTTTTCCAGCGAAACACCTTAACATTTAACAAGCTGCCCGTCACTGACCTCATCACACACATGCATGCACACACACACACACACACACACACACACACACGCACACACTCTCACACACACACACGCACACACACGCACACACACACACACACACACACATAAACAGATTCACACACGCACGTACACCCACCCACACACACACACACACACACACACACACATGCACACACGCGTACATGCACCCACCCACCCACACCCACTTTGTTCACACTCCCCAGTGGCCCAAAGCAGAGGAAACAGCGCTGATGAATAAAACAAATAAGCAGGTCAGCACACGATCGACCTCACAACAGATCAGCACACTATCAACCTCAAAACAGGTCACAGAGGTCAGTGCAGAAGCA
The DNA here is from genome assembly GCF_949987555.1 of Borostomias antarcticus. Taxonomy (NCBI): domain Eukaryota; kingdom Metazoa; phylum Chordata; class Actinopteri; order Stomiiformes; family Stomiidae; genus Borostomias; species Borostomias antarcticus. The sequence continues at coordinate 14,310,087 of NC_140254.1, forward strand.
AGGACCACATTAATGGAGCAGACAGACAGTGTCAATGACGCTAACACACACACATACACACACACACACTAACTAACAAACAAAGTAAACACATATGTCAGCATAGTCTGGAATCAAGCGCCACAAAACATGGGTAGAGGGGTTGAGCCAGCACATTAGCCTACCTTTCAAATCCAGCTGAATTTGAGTATTATTAATTAGGGAGCGTAGAGTTGGGACTAAATGAAAAAAGGTATTCAGGTAATATACTTTTTATATTACCTTTTTGTACCTCAGTGAAGTGAGAGTTAACGTGGAAGAAGGTCCTAGTAAATCACACCTTGTGTGCCAGATATGTTACTGACAGCTCGCTAGAGTGCAAGACCCGTTAGGAAAACTTGGAAAGTGGAAATCTGCGGTCAGTGACCAATCAGAGGCCAAATCAGCCTCTCCGCCCAGCCCACTATCTGCGTGGGCCAATCAAATCCGATCGCATTCTTATTGGTGTAGACGAATATCCTAGCTTGTTCCCAGAAGTTCTTGTCACAGCGAAAGCTTCTGGATACTCAGATTAATGTCAACATACATTTTTTGTTGCACTAGCAATGCACAAAATAGCTTGTGCTCCTGTACTCATCACATTTAAATAGCATGACATGCACGATACTTGACACACCTGTGATATGTGGAATCCCAGTGTTCCAGTGAACTGATCCATGCTTATGATATTTTGGGGAAATGTAAATTTACACTGTAAGACTTTGCGCAACTGAATGTGTTTTCAAAATGGCTCTTTGTGCTTATCTTCATACATAACTCACACACACACACACACACACGCACGTACACACACACACACACACACACACACGTCCCCCTAGGTCATGCCAGGAGGAGGAGGTTGATTAACACACTTCCAGAGTGTGTGTGTGTCTGTGTTCCAGTGTGTGTGTGTGTGTGTGTGTGTGTCTGAGTGATCGACATCAGAGTGTGAACAGACATGGCTCAGGGGATCCATTGCGGTGGTCAAGTACGAGATCACACACACACACACACACACACACACACACACACACACACACACACACACACATTCACAGCACTCTGTCTCTCCTTCTCTCTCTCCATCTCTCTCTCTCTCTCCATCTCTCTCTCTCTCTCTCTCTCTCTTGCTATCGCTGTCTCTGCATCACAAACATTTATATTCTGGTGAAAAAACAAGCTGAGTTGGCGGATCATTAGCACTCAGAACTCCAGGCATGTTGGTTTGTTGCTAATTGTCATGTTTTCTAACACTCAGACTCCTCAGTCAGTATTATATAAACCTGATTCCCTGTGTCACTGTCTCTCTCTCTCTCCCTCTCTCTCTCTCTCTCTCTCTCTCTCTCTCTCATAACTGATCTACATGCACTGTGAGATGATGAAACACTCTGTCACACACACACACGCACGCGCACACACACACACACACACACCACACACACACACACACACACAAACACACACACAGGGAATCATTTCCTGTTGGGGAATGGTGGCAATCAAATATTGACTCATACTATATCAGCATGAAGTATACCACCGCTCCAGAAATCAGTCCCCATTATCACCATGTGTTGTCTGTGTGTGTAGGCGTGTGTGTGTGTATGTTTGTACTTGTGCGCACAGTACATCTCTGTCTGAGTGTGCGTTTGTGTGCGTGCATGAGTGCATGTGTGTGTGTGTATGTGTGTGTGAGTGTGTGTGTGTGTGCGTGCGTGTGTGCATGCGTGTGTGCGTGCGTGTGTGCATGTGTGCGCGCGTCTGTGTGTGTGTGCGTGTGTGTGTTTGTGAATGTGTGTGTATGTGCGTGTGCATGCGTGTATGTGTGTGTGTGTGCGCGCGTCTGTGTGTGTGTGTGTGTGTGTGTGTGTGTGTGTGTGTGTGCGTGGGTTTGCCACGTCGTCAGCTCATCATGAGTCCAGCAGAGCTAGGAATGTGTCATTATGATGGATGGTGGACTCGTCTAAGTCCTCGCTCCCCTGGTGACGGAGAGCCAGGAGGCTAGGGGGGCGACGCCGTGATCTGGATCCAGAGACGGAGCTCTGTCCCCTGGGTCACTTCATCTCCAGCATCCCTCGACCCCGGTTGGCCCCCAGAGTAAGAAATCACACTCGGGTCTATGTTCCATTTAGAACCCTTTTCAAGTCAGCAATGTTATAGATAGCCGTAGAACATATAAGCCTTTCCAGGTTTTAGGGTTGGGAACAGCACCTTATGGAGTTGAAAACGGTTCTATTTGAAAGTGTTGCATTCTGTATGGAACTTTTCTTTTTTCAAATGGATCTTCTGTTGTTATAAATGATATAAAGAATTATTTTTGACTCCGCACTCGGCGGCCAACGGCGGGGAGGATATTTATTGAGTAAGATGAATACTGCTGTCCTGTCCTTGGCAAGGCGATGACTAAATCATCATCACCCTTCATCATCCAAACAGGGATGATTACTGTAATGCTCTCGTCACTGGACTCTCCAAAAAGTCCATGACACGGCTCCAACCCTTTTCAAAACGCTGCTGTATCACTGCAAGCCTTTGAACTGCCTTCCAGTCCAGTCTGCCATAGAATAGATTTCAAAGTGATGCTAATCATTTATAAATCTACGAATTCTCAGTAGTACAGTAACAGTTTACAGTAGTAAATGAACCAAACGGATCACTTAGCTCTCTGGGATCGGGTCAGCTCACTGTGGGTTAAAGGTTAAACATGTTTTAATGGTGAGGCAGCGTTAGTTTGACGCTACGTATAGCTGGAACCAACTACCTTATGACCTTGGGCATGCTCCTACTATTATCTATTTTAAATTTGGACTGAACATGCCGCTCTTTTCATGGACCTTTGACTGAAACTATTCAAATGTTGCACTACCACTGTTGCACTTTTACTTATTTATTACATTGTATTTTAAATCTTATCTTGTTTTATTAGTTTTAGATTGATATTTTATCAATTTCTTGTTATTCTATTGCGTTCTCTTTTTTTTTTTCTTCGAAAAAGTAGAATAGAACCCGCACACTGAGACCAAGGCAATCGCGAGTGCAAAAAAGTGGTGTTTATTCCAACAACGTTTTGACCCTCAGGTCCACACAGTCCCCTCAGGTCCACACAGTCCCCTCAGGTCCACACAGTCCACACAGTCCCCTCAGGTCCACACAGTCCCCTCAGGTCCACACAGTCCCCTCAGGTCCACACAGTCCACACAGTCCACTTGACAAACCTGAGGGTGGAAACGTTGTTGGAATAAACATCACTTTTTTGCACTCACGATTGCCTCGGTCTCAGTGTGCGGGTTCTATTCTACTTTTTCATGATTACCTGTCAACCCAGCACCTAACAAACTGGATGTGCATACGACTACACCATATTCTCTTTTTTTCTCCATTGTTCTTGGCTATCACTTTGGATTGCATTTATTTATACAAAATGGTGCTATATAAATACATTTGATCGATTAATTGATTAATTGATTAATTGATTAATTGATTAATTGGTTGGGTGGTTGGTTGGTTGGTTGGTTGGTTGGTTGGTTGGTTGGTTGGTTGGTTGGTTGATTGATTGATTGATTGATTGATTGGTTGGCTCGGTTTAAGATGAAATTCTACTTGTTTGTTTACATTGTGATTTGTTTACATTGTGTTTACATTGTGATGACGTATGGTCTGAGTGAGTAGGATAACAGATAAAGTGGGAAAGGGCAGAGTGACTCAACCCCGCGAAACCCGAGAGCCAGTCAAGCATGAAGCGTTGCGCTAAACCCCCTGCCCTGGAAACTGCACCCGTCTCTCCGCGCGTCGGCACCTGTTACTGAGAGCAAAACGCCAATCGGATCCCGTCGTGGCTGTGCTTCCATCAGCAAAACCATTCACGACGTCTTCCGGGGAGCGGTGGCGTGACGTCGCGCGCCGAGCGGATCTATCTGTCCTCCTACCTCAGCGCTTCTCCTGTATCCCGTCCTCTCCGCCGAGCTCTCGCTCATCCCACCCATACTTCTCCCCCCGCCCCCCCCATCACCATCCGTCTTCCTCCTCCCCCGCGTCCTTCACCGCCTCCTCCCCGATGGCCCATCCTCCCCCGGGTGGCCCTAACCCTGACACCAGCCCGTCCCTCCCTGTCCCCGGAGCCCCGGAGCCACCTGACGCCTCCCCCGCTCCCTCCGGCCTGCTGTGATCCCCGCAGACACCAATTAGCAGAGCCAGACCCGCGGCTCTGGGAATACCTATTAGAGGGCCCCGTAGTGTGTCTGTGTGAGAGACAGAGAGAGAGAGAGAGAGAGAGAGAGAGATGGGGGGGGGGAGGAAGGGAGAGAGAAAGATAGAGAGGGTGGGGGGAGAGAGGAAGGGAGAGAGAGAGGGAGAGAGAGGAAGAGGAGAGGACTCCTGGGATGTAGAGGATTCCTCATAATTAGAGCAGGGGGGGAATGAGAGCAGGCCAGGTGTGTGTGTGTGTGTGTGCGTGAGTGTGTGTGTGTGTATGTGTGTGCGCATGGGGGGTGGGTTGTAGGGGTGTGTGGGTGTGTGTGCGCGGTGGCGGGGGGGGGGGTGTAGGGATGTGTGGGTGTGTGGGTGTGTGTGCCGGTGTGCATCGGTGTGTAAAGGGAGTCCAATGTCCTAGTGCCAGTGAGCTCACCAAGCTGTAGCCCACCATAAGTGCCCTGACATGTGGACACACACACACACACACACACACACACACACATACAGCTACACACAGGGATGTAGTGTAATTACATACCATATTTTACAGCTGTATTCAGCTGTGATTTTACCGAAGCTAACCCGATATGCCCGTTCTTTTTTTAAACAGAGAGAGAGAGAGAGAGAGAGAGAGAGAGAGAGAGAGAGAGTGTGTGTGTGTGTGTGTGTGTGTGTGTGTGTGTGTGTGTGTGTGTGTGTGTGTGTGTGTGTGTGTGTGAGAGAGAGAGAGAGAGAGAGAGAGAGAATGTGAGAATGTGAGAAAGAGCAAGAGAGAAAGTATGGATAAAGAGAGAGAGACAGAGTGAGAGAGAGTGAGAGAGTGAGAGAGAGAGAGTAAGAGAGAGAGTAAGAGAGAGAGTGAGAGAAAGAGAGAGAGAGAGAGAGAGAGAGTAAGAGAGAGAGAGAGAGTGAGTGTCTGCAGAGACAGATTTGTGCGTGAGAGAGATTTCATGGAGAGACTGGAGGCTGCTGAGTATTGCCGTGGTAATGTGATTAGTATTCCAGGCTCAGGAGCTCTTCTCTCTGAGGCTGGGCCTAGAACTGAGCTCTATTATACTCTTGTAGAGGTCTCTCTCTCACACACACACACACACACACACACGTTTGCCCATTCCCTGTATCTGGGCGGGTCTGGGCAGATTCAGAGATGTGTGTGTGTCTCCTGAGCTGTTTCCAGCGGACGGCTGGCGGCAGAGCTCAGATGCGGTGGCAGAGAGACCGCGGATGAGACCTCAGAGAGACTGTGGATGAGACCTCAGAGAGACCGCGGATGAGACCTCAGAGAGACCGTGGATGAGACCTCAGACAGACCACGGATGAGACCTCAGACAGACCGCGGATGAGACCTCAGAAAGACCTCGGATGACACCTCAGAGAGACCACGGATGAGACCTCAGAGAGACCACGGATGAGACCTCAGAGAGACCGAGGATGAGACCTCAGAAAGACCGCAGATGAGACCTCAGAGAGACTGAGGATGAGACCTCAGAGAGACCCCGGATGAGACCTCAGACAGACCACGGATGAGACCTCAGACAGACCGCGGATGAGACCTCAGAAAGACCGCGGATGAGACCTCAGAGAGACTGAGGATGAGACCTCAGAGAGACCCCGGATGAGACCTCAGACAGACCACGGATGAGACCTCAGACAGACCGCGGATGAGACCTCAGAGAGACCGAGGATGATACCTCAGAGCGGAGAGTCCCAGCCTCTCTGTGTCAGGGTGCTACTACTGTAGTTCCGACCCGAATGCGAAACTCAGCGAGGTCCGGAGCAGACGAAGGGTCAGACCCAAGAACGGGCGTGTGAAATCCCCCGGTTAGCCAAGAGCTGTGGCGGAGATTCTGGCGGCGGCGGGCAGCGTTGGGGGAGGGGTTTAGGCGCCGACGACGATCCACCGGGGTAGAGGTGATGTCCCGGAGACGTCCGTTCTTGTGCTGTGGCTCAGAGAGTGGTGGAGTAAAGGTGGGAGGCGGGGCCAAGCGAGCTGACATGGCGGCGGCGGGAGGCAGCGGTGTGTGTAGGAGCCAGGAACAGGGGGAGAGGGGGGGCGAGCGAAACACAGCCGCACGACACACACACACACACACACACAGGCACACACACACACAGGCACACACAAACACACAACAGGAGAACAGGAGAAAAAACAAAGGAAACATAGTGAACTACCGGGTCACCATGACACTGTGATACAGACAGCTCACTGTGAAACAGACAGCTCACTGTGAAACAGACAGCTCACTGTGAAACAGACAGCTCACTGTGAAACAGACAGCTCACTGTGAAACAGACAGCTCACTGTGAAACAGACAGCTCACTGTGAAACAGACAGCTCACTGTAAAACAGACAGCTCACTGTAAAACAGACAGCTCACTGTGAAACAGACAGCTCACTGTGAAACAGACAGCTCACTGTGAAACAGACAGCTCACTGTGATACAGACAGCTCACTGTGAAACAGACAGCTCACTGTGAAACAGACAGCTCACTGTGAAACAGACAGCTCACTGTGAAACAGACAGCTCACTGGGAAACGCTGCTCATGCTGAAAGCAGACCCAGTGAGAGCTCTCCTCAGTGGGCTAGCCCTACTTACTTAATCAATCAATCAATCAATCAATCAATCAATCAATCAATCAATCAATCAATCAATCAAAGCTTTATTTGTATAGCACATTTCATACCCAGAGGCAACACAATGCGCTTTACAGAGAACAAGGGAGGTGGGCATACGACCCACCTCTACATATTCCAGAGGGAAGCAAAAAAACAGTATCACCCGGGGGCCAGAAAAGTGAGCTGTAAAATGTATTCCCTGACCCCTCTTAACAAGGCGATCGAGCAAGCTCCAGGAGTATGTTTATCTACCGGCTAAGAACATTTATAAAGCAAAAAATTACATTAAATTACATGTTCAGAGTAAGAAAGGCTAAAAACATCATAGGAGAGACATGACAAACACTGGTGTAGGTCTGTGTGTGTGTGAATGTGCCTGGGTCCAGATAGAGGCAGGGGTTGTGGTAGGGAGGGGGTAGGAAAAGGATACGGACCCGGGTTAGGGTGAGGGGAAGGGGGACTGGGCTCAGGTCCAGGCCTAAAGCCTTACTGGTCTACTGTTGTGTAGACAAGGGCATGACAAGCTGAGGTGGTGATTGATCTAAGTAG
>NC_140254.1:14322468-14324968 GCF_949987555.1 Borostomias antarcticus
GCAATGGAGAGCTTTATAATGGTAGGAGTTGGGGTCACTTCACTTGTTTTAAGGTGTTTGTAGAATTTGGGAATTGGCCTAACTCAGCTCGGCATCAATTGTTGGGGGTGTTCCTGTGGACTCTGAGAATGCTCTTGCAAATCTCAGTGTGCAGGGCTTCCAATGGGTGTTTGTCCCATTTTTATAAACGTCTTGATTTACAAGAGGACCCCACACTTCCCTACCATACAGTAAAATATGTAGCAGATTATGGACATGACCAATATTGTAAAGACCATACTGTGAGACCATCTCACTGACTGGAGTGTTGGTGATGCCTGATAAAGATCTGGCAGCCAGGGACATACTGCTCTCCCCTACCCCAGAGACATCCTGCTCTCCCCTACCCAGGGACTAATCAATGGGAGGTCATGTAGGGAGGAACATGGTTTGTTTCGACTGTTTCCTGTCAAACTCACAGTAAAACCTGACAAACCCCTTTTAGCAAGGACTGGTTCTTTGAAATGGGATTTTGCAAACATTTAATTATTTCTCTCCTCGCCATAGTCCTCCTCTCTGCCCCCCCTGGGGTAATAAATCCATGGCACTCATATTCCTTTCTGTTGGGCCACCTGGGCCCAACAGAGACTCACACACTGAAACCAAGAAATATGAACATTCTTTATCTTGTTTCTTTAATGCAATTACTTTCTCCCAACTATGTGATGCAACCACCACGAGAATAAGCCCCAGGAATAAAGTATAGGCATTGATCCATTGTATTTGTAACCAAGTGCTACTGTGTGTTGTAAATAACTGGTTCTATGCTGCTAGATCAACCTAACAATGTTTGGTATCAATCTGAAGCTAAAATCATGAATGAGTTGATTATGCATGTTGGGGAAATGGAATATCATGTTGAAACCATAACAGGGATATTTGATGATTCCAGACTCCTAAGAGAATCTTGGCTCCCCTTGTTATGATCCCAAGTGGGTGGGGGTCAAAGCAGCCCACAGCCCCCTCACTCTGTGTGAGTGACCAATTGGTTCTGCCTATGCAAACAGGACACACCTCAATTCCCTGCCCTTTTTAAGTAGGGACCCGACAGATTCTCTCTCTCTCAAGTCTCTCTCAAGTCTCTATCAAGGTTCTGTGTTCTCAAAGTAACACATAACCCCAGGATCCGGTTCTGTGTTCTCAAAGTAGCACATAACCCCAGGATCCAAGCTTGTGCCTGATTGATGATTTTTTTTTCTACATGGATGTGTAAAATTTTTATTTCATCAACAACTTTTATTATTTGTATACATTGCTTTAATGATATCATCTTTCTCTCTCTCTCTCTCTCTCCCTTTCTCTCTCCCTCCCCCTCTCTCTTTCTTTCAACCTCTCTCTCTCGCTCTCTCTCCCTCTCCCGCTCTCTTTCCCTCCCCTTCTCTCTCTTTCTCTCCCACTCTCCCTCTCCCTCCCACTCCCTCTCCCTCTCCCTCTCTCACTCTCTCTCTCCCTCCCTCCCTCGCTCCCTCTCTCTCCATGTTTGTCAGTACTCATCAGTGTCAGCGGCCGGTGTGTGGTAGTGTATGTGTGTCTCTGGGCGATGATGGGGCTGTATTTAGAAATCATTACAAGAAGGAGAACTCACCCAAGGGCAGAGGCATCACACATGGGACTGCATGTCTGCTAATGCGCGTGTCTACATCCCTCTCTCTCTCTCCCTCTCTCCCTCTCCCTCTCTCTCCCTGTGGACTGTCTCCCCTGTCTGAGCTCTGCCGTGTGTGTGTGTGTGTGCGTGTGTGTGTGTGTGTACTGTAGCAGCTCCCCGTTCTCTCCAGCCCCCGCCAACCACTGGAGATGGTATCACCTGCATGGAGAGTCAGTGAAGCAGAATAAGTGGGAGATTCCATCAGTGGGCTGCGCGCGGGGGTGGCGTGTGTGTGGGAGGAAGAGATAGGGACAGAGAGGATCCTCAGGGCCGTCTGCAGCCATGTCTGTCGACGCGCTGTTAATCTCTGGGGGTCAACGACCTGTCACTTATGAACAACCACAAGAGACCTGTCAGTGACATGGGATCTGATATATACAGCGTAGCCAGCGAGGCAGAGAGAGAGAGAGAGAGGCTGAGAGACTGAGATACTGGGAGGGAGCCTGAGAGAGAGGCTGAGAGAGAGGCTGAGAGACTGAGAGAGAGGCTGAGAGACTGAGAGAGAGGCTGAGAGACTGAGAGATGGGAGGGAGGCTGAGAGACTGAGAGGATGGGAGGTTGAGAGAGAGGCTGAGAGACTGGGAGAGAGGCTGGGAGACGGAGAGGCTGAGAGAAAGATAGGCTGAGAGAAAGAGAGGCTGAGAGAAAGAGAGGCTGAGAGAGAGGCTCAGAGAAAGAGAGAGTGGGAGACTGCGAGGCTGAGAGAAAGAGAGAGTGGGAGACTGCGAGGCTGAGAGAAAGAGAGAGTGGGAGACTGCGAGGCTGAGAGAAAGGGAGGCCGAGATCCTGAGAGGCTGAGAGACAGAGAGGCAGAGA
>NC_140254.1:14329968-14332468 GCF_949987555.1 Borostomias antarcticus
CTTCTTCCCTCTGCTTAATCAGTTTTAAGTCTCCTTTTACTGCACAACAAATAGCTACAGTAATAGGTTTAAAACAAATGATTGGCCTGTCCTGTATAAATCACAAGGCAGGTGAGTGGTCTTAGCCCACCAGCGCATCTTGACAGTGGAGCCAAAAAATGACTGCTCAACTTTAAGAATCAAAGTTGACTTAAGGGTCTCCGACTGAGGATTCGACTTGACGACTTTAAGGGGGCAGCCCTAACAGACACACACACACGTATGCACACACACACACACACACCGGAGTAGCTTCATCCCCTTCCATTGATTTTTCTGCTACCCTGCGATCTCCTTAGTGATCTCCTTGACGATCTTTCAGGCGACAGTTTTACCCAAGAGGACTTTAAGATGCACGCACACACACACACACATACACACACACACACACATGGATACACACAGATACACACACACACTGCAGTGTTGCGGCAGCCTTGTGGGAACTCCCCCAAGCGCTTATTGACCGCAGAGAGACAGGCTATTAATCTGACAAAGGCTTAAAAGCCTGTCACTGTGTGTGTGTGTGTGTGTGTGTGTGTATCTGTGTATGTGTGTGTATCTGTGTGTATCTGTGTGTGTGTGTGTGTGTGTGTGTGTGCGAATGTGTGTGTGTGTGAGTGTGTGTGTGCGCATGTGTGTGTGTGTGTGTGTGTGTGTGTGTGTGTGTGTGCGTGCATGCGTGCGTGCGTGCGTGTGTTCTCAAGTCAAATGCGTCCCTTGCGTCTTGGACAGTTAAACGTAGGGGTAGTGGGGTTATGAAGATATCACGGCAACATGGCCATTAGTGTCCAGACTCCGCCAGTCAGACGGCCAGCCTGTCAAAGGCTCTCAATCCACCGGGGACATGTGCTGCTGCCTGGACACGAGGTTGGAGGCCGGGGGTCTATGGATCCTGACCCAGGCCTCTGGAGAGAGAACGGCTACTTCTGGTCACTCCAGGCCCAGCTGACAGCTGCTCCTAGTCACCGCTGGCTCGCTGGCGCTGGCCGGACAGACTGAGGACCAGTGTCCAGACTGAGGACCAGGTTTTACCTGTCCAAGGGCCCCACCTGGTGTCTCAGAGTTGAGGGTTCAGGATGTTCAGGTCCTGTTCAGGTCACGGTCCTAGTTTTAGGTCCTGGTTCTGGTTCTGGTTATGGTTATGGTTATGGTCCTGGTCCAGAGTCCTGGTTACTGGGTCATTGTCCTGGTCCTGGTTCCGGGTCCTGCTGATGTGTGGAGTTGGCCCTAGGCCTGGTCTTGGTTCTGGGTCCTGGTCCTGGTTCTAGGGCTGACTGGAGAGTTGGTCCTGATTCTGGTTCTAGGACTGACCGAGCATTTTGACCAAAAATAATCTGGGAACCCAAAAGTTGGCTCCGAACTGGCACCAAAAAATATATTATATATATTTGCTGTAAACAACTGTACTTTACTCCATGATAAGTGTAAATGCACGCTGGGAAGGCACCCAAGGGTGAATGATTTATTTTTCTCTATGCTAAGTGCCAACTATCTAAATCGTCAGCCATTGACCTAACTTTATACAAATTATAATTGACATTCCATTATTGACATGTGATGACAACCTACCTGTACTATAATTATAATAAAGTAGACTCTGCAAGCCACTTTTGTGACACACTGACTAAACATCTTTACACAAGCCTATATCTCCAAGCTGCTGACGTACAACTGTTCCGCTCAAAACTGGTCGAAACGCCAGCCTGTTCCCTAGTTAGAGCCAAGGTTCCAAGAATTATGAACTGAACTGGTTCATGGACCAGAGTTACTTTGGTGTAAAAGGGTTATGGGTGAATAGTTGGTCCTGGTCCAGGTTCAAGGACTGAGTGGATACTGTATTTGGTCCTGGTTCCAGGACTGTGTGGGGAGTTGGTCCTGGTTCTAGGACTGAGTGGATAGTTGGTCCTTGTCCTGGTTCCAGGGCTGGGTGGATAGTTGGTCCTGGTTCTGGGGCTGGGTGGATAGTTGGTCCTGGTCCTGGTTCTGGGGCAGGGTGGATAGTTGGTCCTGGTTCCAGGGCTGGGTGGAGAGTTGGTCCTGGTCCTGGTTCAAGGGCTGGGTGGAGAGTTGGTCCTGGTCCTGGTTCTGGGGCTGGGTGGAGAGTTGGTCCTGGTCCTGGTTCAAGGGCTGGGTGGAGAGTTGGTCCTGGTCCTGGTTCTGGGGCTGGGTGAATAGTTGGTCCTGGTCCTGATTTGAGGGCTGGGTGGAGAGTTGGTCCTGGTCCTGGTTCTGGGGCTGGGTGGATAGTTGGGCCTGGTCCTGGTTCCAGGGCTGGGTGGAAAGTTGGTCCTGGTCCTGGTTTGAGGGGTGGGTGGATAGTTGGTCCTGGTCCTGGTTCTGGGGCTGGGTGGATAGTTGGTCCTGGTCCTGGTTTGAGGGCTGGGTGGATAGTTGGTCCTGGTTCCAGGGCTGGGTGGATAGTTGGTCCTGGTCCTGGTTCTGGGGCAGGGTGGATAGT
>NC_140254.1:14337468-14342468 GCF_949987555.1 Borostomias antarcticus
ATTGACCATTAACCAACTAACCAATAAACACACAACACCGAAAACATTACCTCTCACTGTGCTTTCGCTGGGGCAGAGGTGAGAGAGAAAATACTGATTCTCATTCTCATTATGCAAACGTACAGTTTTGGAGGTGAACCGAACTTTATTCACAGAACATAGACTTCTTTATTTAAACTGTGCATGTGTGTGTGTGTGTGTGTGTGTGTGTGTGTGTGTGTGTGTGTGAGAGAGAGAGAGAGAGAGAGAGAGAGAGAGAGAGAGAGACTGTCTGTGAGCCAGGGCGAAGGCTGACAGGACTGTCCCCACACTAGAGGAGAGACACTCATGCCTGCAGGAATGTGGACCAAGGTCACCATGCTACTGTACACCTCCCTTCAGTCGCACAGCTCCTGCCTGGCTAAAGCCCGCTGTGAACATTTCATCTTAACATGAGGACTGCAGGTGAGGACGGCGTTGGCGCAGGGACAGCGGGGACACCGGGACTTTTTGTCCTCCCACTTTCAATGGAAAAATCTCCCCCAGACCCCATTTTCACTGAAAAATGTTTTTGAGTGAGAATGTCTACTGCAGGTATTACGGTAATAGAATGTTGCCTTCAAAGGCCAATCGAGTTGGCTTGTCTCCTTTGTGCATCATGAGAACTGTGTAGAATCAACCTCCCAGTGAGCATGCTATTTGTAGTTCGAAATAAAATTATGTAGCAGCCATCTGGTTAGTTGTACGGGGTTTAACAGGCATTCTAAAACTCCTAGGCCCAAATCCACAAAGAATGGATTGCTCCCGCTAATAGCTTGATATTTTGCACAGCGATTGCAACGGCAATCTGCTCCAGTTTAGCACGATATCCACTGGCATTGAGACACTTTCTTTGAAGTTTTCCCCCATTAAATATTTCAAGCTTGTTATCTGATCTGTCAAGAGTATTTATTTGATTTGAACCTCTCAGTAGCCTACACTGTAGACGGGATGTGATTAAAACGCTGTAAGAAACGCGTTTGAAAGGGATCTTACAAAACGATTTTGGGAAAAAGACTGGAAGGATCGTTTACTCAGGAAGTTAAACAAACAAGCAACAAGGAAGCTACAACCCTACTGAGGAAAGATAAGGCAGATTTTAGCTGGTTTGCCGGGCCTGTGTATGTGTTGCACTTACCACCAACTGAATGCAATTTGTTCTTGTATATAGATATAAGATATTGGATAGTCATATCTTTCCCCAGTGTGTCAAACTTTTCTCCATATTTCAGGACACAGATTGGATCATAATGAAAACGACAGACCGTACTTTTTTGCAGATAATATCAGCTCTGTTTGTTTCTGTGCATCACAGCTGGCAGAACTTATTTTTAAATCCCCCTATATATATATTTCACCCTTAATATCATCCAATATCAATTCAGTATCATTCAAACTTCACAAGTTCTGCAGAGAGACAGAAGGAGAGAGTGCGTGCTGACTGCTGCAGTTAATACCAGCTTTTCAAAATACCGCGTGTGGCAGTTAGCTAATGGTCTTTGTGGATCAGACGCAAGGCTTATTTGGGGAAATTTTGCAAGTACCTAATTTACATACATTCAAATGAGCTTGGCGCTGCCGTGGAGCTAGTTGCTCATCGGTGCAGTTTGCAATTCTTTCCCCCCTTTGCGTGTGCTTTGTGGATTGGATGCTTTTTTTTTGTTGTCTCATTTGCACGGGGTTTGCCGCTGCAAAAGCCGTGCAATCCTTTTGTGGATTTGGCCCCTAGTCTCTAGCAGTTCCTGGAGAAAGAGAAAGAGAGAAAAATGTTGTTCATTCAATGCAAGCTAGATCAAGGAATGGAGATGCCTGCATTGTGTCAAGGATGGCCGTTGTCTGTTTTAGCTGTGTCAAAGAATTAATGAGGATAGATAACGTCAGCGGTCTAAACTCCATCCACAAACAAGGGCTCTTTTCAAAAAGTGAAAACCTCATTAAGCTATGCCCATGTCTCCCAATCTCTGTCGCTTCATCTGAGAGAACATTTTCCACTGCGTGCCGTCTGAAGACATGGATAGGCCTACGTACAACAATCATATTGGACAATCTGGACATTGATGAACCTTTATCGGTGCCAATTAAGAAAGGATACTTTTAAGTGGAGTTGTGAAGCAGGCAGAATTTTTTTAGCTGCTGCCATCAGCATTGTCTTTGGAGATGGACCATCATTCTGCCACTGGGCAGCCAGCATGCATTTCTCTTTAGAGATTGGGTTTCGGCTATATGTGTTAATCTACAGTATATGTGTTTATCTATATGTGTTAATCTACAGTATATGTGTTTATCTATGTGTGTTAATCTACAGTATATGTGTTTATCTATATGTGTTAATCTACAGTATATGTGTTTATCTATATGTGTTAATCTACAGTATATGTGTTTATCTATATGTGTTAATCTACAGTATATGTGTTTATCTATATGTGTTAATCTACAGTATATGTGTTTATCTATATGTGTTGATCTACAGCCATGGTGTTAATGCAGCTCTTTATTTGTTATTGTTTAGGCCTACAAGCATACTGTAGCAGGCAGGCCTTTTTTTTCAGCACCCCCAGTTCAAAATACGTTACAGCTATGCGGACTGGTGCATACAAATTCACCAGAATCCAGGAAATGAAGAATTTTCCTGGGGGAGTACCCACAGACCCCCTAGCTTCATACCCCCCCCCCCCCTTCCTCCCCCCCTCCCCCGCCCCCACCGGATGTGGTTCAGTCTGGCATGGCTGGAGGAAGACGTTGGTTATTGTTTGTGTTTTTTTGTGCGTTGTGTACCATTGAGGTTGTTGTTGTTGTTGTTGACATCCCAGTTGAGTTGTGAGTGCAGCCTGTGCCTGGCTCGGCTGTTGTATGAATCATGTGCAGAGATCAAACCTTCCTCACTGGCTAAGTAGGGCATGGGGAGGGGGAGAGGGGGATGCAAGTAGAAAGTGATAATTTCCTCGGTGGCACCTACCTTTCTGTCTGTCTCTTCTGGCAGGACCAGGGATAGCGTGTGGGTGGGGGGAGTGATTGAGGGGTGGGAATGAGAGAGCGAGAGACAGAAAGAGTGAGAGACAGAGAGAGAGAGAGAGTTGGGGGTTAGAGGATGGCTGCACCGTGTCTGGTTCTTGCTGAGTGTTATTTTTACACCTGTCATGTACGACTCGCCGCGGTGAACGCCCGTGGCCATGGAGACCGCGGGAGAGAATGTAGGACAGGGGCGGGGGGAGCGGCGGCGGCAGGGGTACGAAGACAGAGGCAAGGCTAGGGGTACAAGGTCGCCCCCCCCCCCCCCCCCTCCTCTACCTCCGCCCCCCCTAACCGCTTCAGCAGTCCTGTGCGCCTCAGGTGGTCAGACAGGAACCAGGGTTGTGCCCCCCCCCCCCCCCCCCCCACACACACACACACCAATACCCTGTAAAGATGGACTTGTTAGTCGTAAATTCAATTACAGCTACCCATGCATGCCTACATGCACGAATTAAGGGGGAGCCAGGGGGCGAGCCAGGGCGCAGCCAAAACAGCTGTGAGCTCCACTGAAACCACCAAGTAGGAAAATTATGGTGGGAGGGGTCTCTTTAAAATATTGTTAGGCTTTTTTTTGGGGGGGGGGGGGCATTCGGGAATATCGGCCAAATTGCAATAAACAGGTGGCAAATAATAAGCATTCCAAACTGAGTGTGGGCTCCTGACCAGAGAACGGTGCGCTGGATCTCTGTGGTGAGAAGCGCACACTCTGGCCAAAACACTGAGCGACGTGCCAAACAGAGTCTGGCGGGGGGGAGGAGCTCAGGGAGTGGAAGACCTCACACACTCAGGTGAGGAAATCATTTATTCGCCAGCGTTCATCTTCATAAAGCGCCGCAGGAATTCAACTAAAATGCCTCCGTGTCACCTATTGATGCACTTTATCAGATGATGCTGCAATTTACTGCTTATGTCACTACACGTTTCAAAATGACACACTTGTAAATAATATGTACATTAATATTAGGATATGCTGTACAATGCATATTGGGAGATTTATCTTTTTTTTTTTTAAGTCATGGGGCATTCACATTTGTCTTGCTCCTTGTTGCACGCGCATCTTGTGTTATCGTCCAATCACTGGATTCTGTTCCGGTAATTCAGCAGGTCGCTAGGCAGGCTTAGAGGCTACCACTAGAGCTCCTAATGTACCTTGAAAAACTGTATTTGCACTAAAATTAATGGCCCAAAAAAATTGTCGGCTCGACAATGCTCCCCCAAAGTCCTCTAATTCTATATACTGTCTATTCTGATTTTTAGTTCATCCTATGTGTTTATTTGACTTGTGATTGATTTCACCACCCTGTTTGCCTGCGGTGCTTCTGAACATAACCTCATGTTCACGCTCCCTTAATTCTGATCAATCTGGGTCTTGCTATCCCCTAGCTGGTCTACATACTGACATCACTCACTACCCCAGCCTTGTGGCCTGCCTGCGCTCTGATATTACCCAAGGCCCCCTCTTTCTCCTTGGGCAAAATAGTCTGGAACTTTCTGGAGGGAGATGAGAGAGAGAGAGAGAGAGAGAGGAGATGAGAGAGAGGGGGGAGGAGAGAGAGAGAGGGGAGGAGAGAGATGAGAGAGAGGAAGTGTAATCTCAAGGACCGATGAAGTCCTGGCAGCCAGTCCTTGAGCTCTGACAAGAGGAGAACGTGTGTGTGTGTGTGGGGGGGGGGGGGGGGGCTGCATGTAGGTCTGTAGAAAGGGGTGTTTCACTGTAGGTCAGTGGCTCCCTGTCTGTTTCAGCAATCTCTCCCTCCCTCGAGAGCAAGAAAGAGGGGCTGACGCAGATGGAGAGAGGGAGGGAGAGAGGGAGGGAGAGGAGGAGGGAGAGAGGGAGGGAGAGAGAGGTGTAAAGAGAATGAAAAAGGTGAAGACAGAGATGGAGAGAGGCAGGCTGTGAAGGCATCAGGCGTTCTCCCCTCCCAGGTGGGTGTGATTCTCCAGAGGCGCAGTACTAGGCAAAGGAATGA
>NC_140254.1:14344968-14349968 GCF_949987555.1 Borostomias antarcticus
GATCTAGCGCTGTGACTGCTGATGGTGCTTGTTCTTATAGAAGGCTTTACTGATGATGACTGGGATGTACAGTCGGTGCATTTACTCTAGCCTAGATACATGTATGGATTTTAATTTGCTTTGGTTAAGTGTCTGCTGTATGATTACGTGTAAAATGAAAATGTGTGTGTGCGGGTGTATGTGTGTGTGTCTGTGTTTGTGTCTGTGTGTGTGTGTGTGCGTGCATGCGTGTGTGTGTGTGTGTGCTATGGGGTGTGATTAGTGCCAGCACACCATACTGAAACGCTTGACTTGCGCCTACTTAAGAAGACGCGATGACATCAAACGTCTAAACGCACGTGTATAATTTCCATTGACAAACAATGGAGAGACAGACGTCTCATAGCTGTAACGTACCTGTCACGCAGACGCAGTGCACATGTTGTTTACACGAATTGCGCATCGTGTGCGTGACGGCAACACTACAGGTTAGATGCGCCTCACATATGCGACACCAACACTACACATGACAGTTTGGTAAAATCATAGATGAACGTACGTACGTTCGCTTGTAATGTGTGCAGAAATTGCATAGCGACGTGTCAAACGTGCCAGTGCCTTGCTTGCGCAGCAGACGTGTTAGCGGCCGCACGTGTAAGGTCAGTTGCCTTTAAATCATAGCTGGTTCTAATCTCGTCCTTGCCAATTGGTAATGCATTCTCAATAAATGGAATTCGCACATGTTAAGCAACTTGTTTTTAATAAAGCCTAATATCTGAATGACTCTTTCTTCGCAATTTAAAACAAATGTTCAGATACACGTGTTTCTTGTCAATAGAGGGCGCTGCAGCACCGTCAGCACCAGTTCGAACAGCCACAACCTATTTGAAAATGTAGCGATAGTGGAGATAAAACGACACATATCTAGGAAAAGTTATGCAAGGAGGGTCCTGGAATTTGATTGAGTGCAAATAAATATTCTTAATTTTTATTCAATATGGACAAATGAGCCCCGCTCGCAGCTTCTAGTGCCCGCTGACTTAACACGAGCGTGCAAACGTTACATGCATGTGCGCAAAAATGGCACGGCACTTTTTACACGTCTTCCTCTGAGAATGCGAGCGACTCGTAACGCGTGCGTATATGCACGCCTATTAATCAGCTCGCCAAAGTACCTTTATACACGCAATGCAGGCGACGAAAGCACTGAGTGTTTGTTACGCTGGCACGAATCACACCCCATAGTGCGTGCATGCGTGTGTGCGCGCGTGTGTGTGTGTGTGTGTGTGTGTGTGTGTGCGCGTGACAGAGAGAGAGAGAGAGAGGGGGAGGAGAGAGAGAGAGAGTGTATACCCAGGGGGACACAGGTGCAGGCTTTACCACGTTCTTCTTCATTTGACCAAAACTCCATCAACCCCAAACCCCATTATTGCTTATTTTGCCATTTCTATGTATCTGTCCCTCATGCTATCTGTATGCTAACTCCCATGCTTGTGAGCTATCTTAAGCAGGAGCACCTGCTGGCTTGTGCTCGAGGATATTTTGGGTTTGGTTGTTTGAGGCTGTACAGGCAAGCACTCATGCGTGTGTGTCTGTGTGTGTGTGTGTGTGTTTGTTTTTGTGTACTCATGTGGTTGATTGCACGGTTTAGTCATACACTACCCAGTTTTGTAATTAGACACACTACTTTCACAGCTGATTATATGGGTAGGGATTAGACACATGCACGCATGCACAGACACACACACACAGACACACACAGACACACACACACATGCATGCACACGCATGAGTGCTTGCCTGCACAGCCTCATGCGGGCGATAAAGTTTGACTACTATATTAATAATAATAATAATACATCAAACTTGTATAGCGCTTTTCATAGTACTAAAAGTCGCTTTACACTACACAATACAATACATAGCTTTATTAAATCAGAAATAGGGTTAGAGACAAAGAAAATTAGTTAAGAACAAACAGCAAAGGGGGGGGGGGGGTAGATGGGGAAAGCAAGTGTGAAAAGGTGAGTTTTGAGAGCAGTTTAAAAAAAAAATACTACTACTACTGCTTCTAGGGAGAAGAAAGAAAGAAAGAAAAAGAAAGAAACAAAGAAAGAAAGAAACAAAGAAAGAAAAAGAATGGAAGAGAAACAAAGAAAGAAACAAAGAAAGACTTCCCTCACACTCCCATACAGTAGCCAGCACTTCTCACCTGTAGCAAGAAACACACACACACACACACACACACACACACACACAATCACACACACTCGGTCTGCTGCTAACTCTTCCCACTTGTCCGTCGGAGAGGCAAGACCAGGCACAGGTTGTGATTTATAACTATCCCTCCCTCGGCTGTAGCTCAGCACGTAGAGCCTGTCGTCAAATGACCGTAGGGTCGGCGGTTCAAATTGCAGCTCCTCCTGACGACATGTCAGTGTCCTTGAGCAAGACACTGAACCCCAAACTGCTCCCAATGAGCAGGCTAGCACCGTGCATGGCAGCTGTCGCCATTGGTGTGTGAATGTGTGTGTGAATGAGAGGCCTTCATTGTAAAGCACTTACAGATAAAAGTCCTATGTAAGTGCAGTCCATTTACCATCCATCCCTCCCTCCCTCCCTGACGACCCCGTCTCCAAGGGTATGATTACCCTCTTCTCACTCCTAGCGTCATCGTGGCAGGGTTACTATGGCAACACCTCCCATCCTATCAGGATGGGACGACTGTAGCTCAGTTGGTAGAGCGGGTCGTTCAATGATCGAAGGGTCAGTGGTTCGAATACCAGCTCCGACTGTTCACATGTCGAAGTGTCCTTGAGCATGACACCTAACCCCGAATTGCTCCCAATGAGCAGGTTAGCACCTTGCATGGCAGCTACCGCCATTGGTGTGTGAATGGGTGAATGAGAGGCCATTGTAAAGCGCTTTGAGTGCCGCTAAGGTGGAAAAGCGCTATATAAGTGCAGTCCATTTACCATTTACTCCGGAGCAGTGTTATGTGAATGTGCTTCAGACGCTAGTTGGTAATTGGTTTTGCTTGTTGTCTAGAGAATTTGCTCGGTGTTTGCAGGTTATTTTGTTGACAGTACTGAGACGAGGGGCAGACTGGAGAGAGAGAGACTTGTATCTTATTATCCTCCATCCCTGATAGGTCAGCCAGCCTTGAGTGAGTGTGTGTGTTTATTTTTATTGTGACTGCATATGTTTGTACAGTAGGTCAGTGAGCACTGATCTGTGATCAGCTATCTACTGTACGTCGGTACTCAGTAATGGAGGGTAAATAGAGGTACAGTTGTACTGGCTTATAGCCAATGCTCAGTAACCAATACTATCTTACTGTAGAAGGCTGTGTGTGTGTGTGTGTGTGTGTGTGTGTGTGTGTGTGTGTGTGTGTGTGTGTGTGTGTGTGTGTGTGTGTGTGTGTCTGGGGGCCAAAGCTGGATGGATTGGTCTGCAATTACTCACTTACTGACTGACCAGGAGGATGAGGCCCTCCAGACCTTCAAGTTCTGTCTATTAGAGACAGAGAGAGAGAGAGAGAGAGAGAGAGAGAGAGAGAGAGATGGAGGGAGAGAGAGAGACAGAGAGAGAGAGAAAGAGAGAGAGAGAGAGAAAGAGAGAGAGAGAGAGAGAGAGAGAGAGAGAGAGAAAGAGAGAGAAAGAGAGAGAAGCGAGGGGGAGAAAGAGAAAGAAAAAACTAGTGGGATTGGGAGAGAGTGTAAAGGGGAGGGGGAGAGAGGAGGAAGAGAGAGAGAGAGGAAGAGAGATAGCGAGGGAGAGATTGAGTGTCCCTTGTCTGTCCAGAAGCTTATAAAAAGTCCATTATGTTGCCTCCTCTATAAGGTTGGTCTCCCCCCAGACGGGCTGAGCAGTAAATGGACCAGCCAGCAATAAACTGATATTAGATATACGACTGAGACAGGCCTGCATGTGTGTCTTCAACCTAATATGATCACATATATTACATACACACACTCTCATGTGTGCGCGCACACACACACACACACAGTCATACACACACACACACACACACACAGTCATACATACACACACACACATACTGTACACGCACGCACACACACACTCACTCGCTCACTCACACACATACACACACACTCACTTGCTCACTCACACACAGACACACACACACCTACACATTCACACACACTCACACAAACACATTTTCGGGGGGGCTAGCTAACAGCTATTCCCACCATTCAGCTACACTAATTTATGTATGACATATAACAGTTTAGATGCTTTTAAGGTGGAAAAGCGCTATATAATTGCAGTCAATTTACCATTTACCATTTATCTAACATGTAAGCAATAACATATGGAAATGGTCAACGTTCAAGGATAAATTAAACATCTCCTTCTCCAGATAGAGGCTGCCAATAGTTGCTGAGACTGAGCAGTACTTTGCCAGTCTTTCTGTTTTTTCAGTCTTTTGTAGTCCTCCTAGTTGCAGTCCATGGAGCACAAGTCTATGAACACGCCCCAGACTCCCAAACACAAGTAGCCTGGTACGACCATCCCGTTCTCACGAGCTCACATTCTGTTTCACTAACGCAGAACGGTCCGGCCTTCGCCTCCTCCAGAGCCATTATCCCAAAATCCAGACCATACCGGGCCAATCAGGGACTGCGTTTTAACTGCTGTCCCGCCCCACAGTGGAAAGCAGCACCTGATTGGTTTCGTGTCCCTGCCGCTCGCTAAACAAACATGGCGGCTCCTGAAGCAACGAGTGGTAACATTAACGTTAGAAGAGTAAACGCAGCTATAAGTGCAGTTATTGCAGAAATAGACTTAATCACAACACTTAAACAAGAACAAGAGTATGCACTAGTGGAGTTTCTCCGTGGAAAATACGTTTTTGCCGTTCTTCCGACTGGATTTGGCAAAAAAGTTTGCTGAACGCTCATTGGCTGAAGGTGTTTGTCTGTCAAGGCAAGTACCCCCTCCCATATAATCACTCTCTATGGGGCGAAGGCCAGACCGATATTGCGGAGTGAAGCAGT
>NC_140254.1:14352468-14354968 GCF_949987555.1 Borostomias antarcticus
TTTGAGTATAATAATACTCAAATATATATATATATATATATATATACACATATATATATATATACATACACACTCACACACACACACACACACACACACACACACACACACACAGTACATACATTCAGGGCCTCAGTCCAGTCCAGTTACACTTAGGTACACTCCCAGGAACTTGTATGAGTCCACCATCTCCACTTCCTCCCCCTGGATGGTGATGGGGGCTGGAGGCCTCTTGTTCCTTCTGAAGTCCACCACCAGTTCCTTGGTCGGTCCGAAGGCGGGCGTCTCTACGATCAGCTGTTTTCAGACCCACAACCTACTGGTCAGGACCTCTATTGTTTTGCGTGGCCTTGACACCTACTTTTCGTCATCTAAAGTCTCTGCGCTGAATGTCTGCGCTGTTTACTGGTGTAGACATGTATTTTCACACTAAAGCCCACCCTGGCTTTGTGGCCCAGACTCCTGCCTCTGTCAGCAGGCACGCACATCACTTCCTATGGTGGTGCCACATTGAACTTTAGTCTATCGTCCAGAGATATCTCATCCTTTTTGATTCCTAAGACTTCCTACTCTGTGTGTAACATATCTTATTCCATTGTACTCATATATGCTACTGCTGCAGTTCTGACTCCTCCTCTTTCATCTTAGTCAAACCCTCTGTGAAAGATAAACAACGGCAACGTTCTGGCAGTGTTCTCCAACGCGTCTTCATCACTCTCATGTTTTGTCAGAACTAAATGTCTGTCTCATTTGTCTGCCCTGTTGGTGTCTTTGTTGTGTGTTTTAGCAGTCTGTCTAGTGTGTGCTATGTTTTAGTTATGTTATGTTATTTAGTTTATGTTAGTTTTTAACTATAACCTTTTTCCATTTAGCGATGGCTTATTACATCTGGCCTCAGGGACTGCAGTTGAAATTTAGCTTTTTTGCTAAGACACGTACCTTACCCCTGTGGTTGATTAATGTGTACTGTCCCTGTTCAAATAAATAAATGAAATGATATGAAATGAAATCTCTGGCAATGTTCACCCAAACCCAATAATGCCACTATTTCTAATCTGTCATTTAATGATTTTTGTGAACGTACATCTTTGGGATGGGTCAATAAACTTGATTTTCTAAAATCCTGGGTACATACTGCTAATCTTGATGTTCTGGCTATCTCCGAATCTTGGCTTAGGAAAAGCCTAAGCATAAAAACTGCAGCTAGCTCAATACTGGAACAATCAGTGAAATTATGGTCTCTATGTTTCAGGTTCATGGTAGACAGACCACAAACAGGGCTAAATGTTCAAAATAGCACACAACCCCTTTAAAGGAGTAGTAAAGGGAAAATGCATGTTTAGCCCTGTTTTAAGGTTACTTTTGATCATATACAATGGTTCAGATCAAAACGTTGACTAGCACTTTTGAGAAAGTCTGATAATTGCTCTACCACCGTTTTGGTCATACAATGGATGTGGGTGGGCACCGTGAAAAATCATTCAAAAACATGTTAAACTCTCGATTTCAAAGACAAGAAACTCACCGAGGTGTTAGTTGGCGTTCTGACATATAATATAAAGTAAGATTCTAGTTAATCTGGAAAGGCTTTTTAAAATATTTAGCATAGAACTATTTAGTTGCAGCACATAAGTGTGTAAACTTCCACAAACTAGGTAGCCTAGCAATAACAATAGCTACCGTAAGTAGTTCTGCTTCCTGAATCCCTTCTGCGGATTGATCTACACATCTACAATGGTCGCTTCAATACAAGTCAATGGATTTCATAAAATTATCAATAAAACCCTACAGGATTCATACTTTGCGGCGAATTTGATGTCAAAACACCAACGGACACCAATTATACCCTCGGTGTGCTTCTTGTCTTTGAAATCAAGAGTTTAACATGTTTTTGAAAGATTTTTCAAGGTGCCCACCCACATCCATTGTATGACCAAAACGGTGGTAGAGCAATTATCAGACTTTCTCAAAAGTGCTAGTTTTGTCAACGTTTTGATCCGAACCATTGTATATGATCATAAGTAACCTTAAAACAGGGCTAAACATGCATTTTCCCTTTACTACTCCTTTAATGAAATTCTATCATTATGGTATTTAATTAAACATCAAATTCAAACAGAACACAAACAACAAACTATGCGGGGGATTGAACATTGAGTTGACTGTATCTGTGTCAATTGATTGTAGCAACTGTTGTGAGCTGCTGTGTGTCATTGTCATAAGGAGTCTCTGAGCACACTTAAGACTAAAGAGAAAAGGCATGTTCAAAACAGAGCTTAATATCTGGTTAAAATATATTTTGTTTCAATGTAAAATAACATTTGAAAATGTGGTAAACCTACCCACACAGCACTAAAATGATCCATCCATCCATCCATCTTCATCCGCTTATCCGGAGACCGGTCACGGAGGCAGCAGTTCCAGCAGGGGGCCCCAGACATCCCTTTCCCTGGCAGCATCAACCAGCTCTGCCTGGGGAATCTTTAGCCGCTCACAGGCC
>NC_140254.1:14359968-14374968 GCF_949987555.1 Borostomias antarcticus
TTTTTCATAGCCGTCTTTCACTTAGCATCAAGCCACATCTGGTTCACCCTCCTCATCCTCCTCCTCTTCCTCACACGCACACACACACACAGACACACACTCTCCTCCTCCTCTTCCTCACACGCGCACACACACACACACACACACACACTCTCCTCCTCCTTTTCCTCACACACGCACACACACACACACACACACTCTCCCCAATTCTTTATGCATATCACAGCAAACCCCAGGCATATGATTTGTCTTCCTTACCCATGCCCCTCCAGATCTCACATGTCACCATCATTTTAATTAATATGAACATGTTCCTCATGAATACCACCTTAATACTCACGAATATTATCTCCAAGTTCATACATAATTACCTGCAGGCCCATGAATAGCTTCTCAAGTCTTTCTTGCACAATGGTGGCTTGAAAGTACATGTGCATTTTATGTAATTTTTAGAGCCATTTTTTCCGGTTCCTTCTTTCGTCTATTGTCCTGGTTCTTTCCACAGCAATTCGCTTCTGAATCAATCTGGCTTCCACTTAGCAAGTTGTACGATAGAACTACAATACCCATAGGGCCAGATGTATGTACGTCAGCGGGCGGAGCGTAACAGCGCCTTGGCCAGCCCGCGGAAAGTGCTCGCTGTGCATCTTCATTTCAGCAGATGTCACCGCCCTCTAGCAGTAATGTGTGTGGCGTAAACAGTGACTTGGAATGGCCAGTCCGCAGTCTAGTGCTTTGTGGATAACACCAGGCTAGCCCTGGTCCAGGTTGGTATATTATTCAGGGCTATACCCAGGTAGGAACAATTCATTGCACCATATACTTTTTTCACTCGGTCTACATTATCACATCTACAGACAATAGTATTTCTTTACTCACCAAAGTGAAGACATTTTTTCGAATGCTGTTCAGAGAGATCACGTGATCAGGGCTGCGAAGCCAGGCTAGTGGATATTGGTGGATATGTGCTATTTAAGTACAAAAAGTGTTTTTATATAAAAGGTGAGGGGCTGCAACTGTAGCCACCTTGGAGAAAAGGCTTTTATTTTTCGGAAAAAGTCCTCACTTCGGCGAAATAATGTTGTCTGTAGATGCGATTTTTTACAGAGTAAAAAAAGTCTATGGCGCAATGAATGACTCCAGGCAAGGAAGTATACCGAGGTATAGCCCCGAATAGTACAGTATACCAACCTGGACCAGGGCTAACGTCAAGCTACTGTACCTCTGTGTACTTGACTGTTTTAAATGATGAGGACGGATGTGGTATTTTTAGGCTGGTCGAATTTGCTGTTGACGGTTTAACGGGATGATTGATCACATCGGTCATACTGTGTCTGATTTGCAAGTGCGCTGGTTGCAGTGCCAATCTCCCCCGTTAAGACTTTGTAGGCTGTTCCTGGCATCTCTTCATTTTCTGAAGCCAATTGTTTACAAAACCTTGGAAGTGCACCTGATTGGTGCCAACTGTCTAATCGCTCGCTGTCTGCATGGTGAATGTGCTGCTCTCCACTATAATTGTAATGTCTCAGCTTGTCTCCTTGGCTTGTGTCTTCCAGAAGAATCCTGCTTAGAAAACACAGTGTTAGCTGTTGGATTGCTACTGTAGGTCGGTTTTGGGATCTGTAGACACTGGTATTTACCTCACTTGCTAATGTGTGCTCAAACGTTAGATAACGTTATCTAGCTAGCCAGCTAGTCAAACAGTTCTACCTAATATAAAAGGAAGCGTTTCACAATAGCTACATTAAAAGAGTAGTAAAGGGAAATGCATGTTTAGCCCTGTTTTAAGGTTACTTATGATCATATACAATGGTTCAGATCAAAACGTTGACAAAACTAGCACTTTTAAGAAATTCTGGTAATTGCTCTACCACCGTTTAGGTCATACAATGAATGTGGGTGGGCACCTTGAAAAATCATTCAAAAACATGTTAAACTCTTGATTTCAAAGATAAGAAGCTCACCGAGGGGGTAATTGGTGTCGCTTGGTGTTCTGACATCAAATTAGCCACAAAGTATGAATCCTGTAGGGTTTTATTGATCATTTTATGAAATCCATTGACTTGTATTGAAGCGACGTTGTAGATGTGTAGATCAATCTGCAGAGGGGATTCAGGAAGCAGAACTACTTACTTTAGCTATTGTTATTGTTTATGTTGCTAGACTACCTAGTTTGCGGAAGTTTACAAACGTATGTGCTGCGACTAAATAGTTCTATGCTAAATATTTAAAAAAGCATTTCCAGATGAACTAGAATCTTACTTTATGGCGAATTATATGTCAATATAATTCGCCAACTGACACCTATAAATGCCAACTTACACCTCAGTGAGTTTCTTGTTTTTGAAATTGAGAGTTTAACATGTTTTTTGAATGATTTTTCAAGGTGCCCACCCACATCCATTGTATGACCAAAACGGTGATAGAGCAATTATCAGACTTTCTCAAAAGTGCTAGTTTTGTCAACTTTTTGATCTGAACCATTGTATATGATCATAAGTAACCTTAAAACAGGGCTAAACATGATTTTCCCCTTTACTACTCCTTTAACAAAATATGTATCGAGCTGTTTCTATCTCTGTGTGTGTGTGTCCATGATTAACAGAGGAAATGGTTATGTGTACTAGGCTGGTGGTGAATTGTTAAGATGCCAATGAAAGTCTGAATACTAAACCAAAGTATAATATGTATTTTCTCACATTTTGTGATGCATGTAGAGGATGACTGAAGTAAACTAAAGCTTGAGGAGATGACTGGTGCCATTTCTCCCAGAATTTCAAACGAACTAAGGATTACGCCTAAGGCGGAGACATTTCACCACAAAACAGATGTGCGCTTCACCCCGCAGTTTTCATAGCTACAACGGAATACTAATCGGTCTCTCCTTGCGCATCTCCTCCCCGTGTTTGTGTGTCTTACAGTTCAAAGTCTCACATTTGCCTCGACCCTCCCGTGAATGCATGCATGAGTAGGAAAAGCTCAACATGCCCATCTGCGCTGCTGCAGGAGGTTATTTGAGTGGAAATACCAACATGCACACTCTCACACTGTTGTGGTGCTGGGAGTAAATCCCCTTAAAAGTGTCAAATGAAGAATAACGTACTCCCGCACGCATTTTTCTCTGCTTTTTAATTAGTCAACGTTTCGTTTTTCTACCTTCATCAGGACAGATTTTGTCCAGAGATGGGTACAATTGCACTATAGAGTACGTCTGCAATAGTGCCACACAACACAATCAATGTGACTCTGTCTCCTTCCCTCTCTCTCTCTCTCTCTCTCTCTCTCCCTCTCTCCCCCTCTCTCCCTCTCTCTCTCCTCTCTCTCTCCCTCTCTCTCTCTCTCTCTCCTCTCTCTCTCTCTCCCTCTCTCTCTCTCTCTCTCTCTCTCTCTCTCTCTCTCTCTCTCTCTCTCTCCCCCACCCTCCTTCTGTCTAGGAGACCCGGCAGCGGAGGAGTGGTCCCAGTGGAGTGTGTGTTCGCTGACGTGCGGTCAGGGCTGGCAGGTGCGGACGCGCTCGTGTGTCTCCTCCCCCTACGGGACCCTGTGCAGCGGCGACCTCAGGGAGACACGCATGTGCAACAACACAGCCACCTGCCCAGGTGAGCCTGGACTGACGGCAGGTAGGCACACGCACACACACACGCACGCACACACACACACACACACACACACGCATGCACACACGCACACGCACGCACATGCACACACGCACGCACATGCGCACACACGCACACACACACGCATGCACACTCACACACACACGCATGCACACTCGCACACACACTATGGGGTGTGATTAGTGCCAGCACACCATACTGAAACGCTTGACTTGCGCCTACTTAAAAAGACGCAATGACATCAAACGTCTAAACGCACGTGTATAATTTCCATTGACAAACAATGGAGAGACAGACGTCTCATAGCTGTAACGTAGCTGTAACGCAGACGCTGTGCACATGTTGTTTACACGTATTGCGCATCGTGTGCGTGACGGCAACACTACAGGTTAGATGCGCCTCACATATGCGACACCAACACTACACATGACAGTTTGGTAAAATCATAGATGTACGTACATACGTACGTCTTGTAATGTGTGCAGAAATTGCATAGCGACGTGTCAAACGTGCCAGTGCCTTGCTTGCGCAGCAGACGTGTTAGCGGCCGCACGTGTAAGGTCAGTTGCCTTTAAATCATAGCTGGTTCTAATCTCGTCCTTGCCCATTGGTAATGCATTCTCAATAAATGGAATTCGCACATGTTAAGCAACTTGTTTTTAATAAAGCCTAATATCTGAATGACTCTTTCTTCGCAATTTAAAACAAAATGTTCAGATACACGTGTTTCTTGTCAATAGAGGGCGCTGCAGCACCGTCAGCACCAGTTCGAACAGCCACAACCTATTTGAAAATGTAGCGATAGTGGAGATAAAACGACACATATCTAGGAAAAGTTATGCAAGGAGGGTCCTGGAATTTGATTGAGTGCAAATAAATATTCTTAATTTTTATTCAATATGGACAAATGAGCCCCGCTCGCAGCTTCTAGTGCCCGCTGACTTAACACGAGCGTGCAAACGTTACATGCATGTGCGCAAAAGTGACACGGCACTTTTTACACGTCACCCTCTGAGAATGCGAGCGACTCATAACGCGTGCGTATATGCACGCCTATTAATCAGCTCGCCAAAGTACCTTTATACACGCAATGCAGGCGACGAAAGCACTGAGTGTTTGTTACGCTGGCACGAATCACACCCCATACACACACAAGCACATGCACACACGCACGCACGCACGTGCACATACACGTACACGTAGGTCCGGACTATACACACACACATACACACACGCACCGACACACACACACACACACGCACATCCACATCGCACACACACACATGCACACACACTGTGCTAACTCAAACCCTTTCAAAGACATACTAAATACTATACATACGGAACATTTCCCCTAAGATTAACTCTTACAGTAAGAAATATACCAATGTGCTGCAGCACCAGTGTAGGAAATTTCACAAAATGCTCAGGCAACAACACACAACCCCCCCCCACCCTCTCTCTCTCACACACACACACACACACACACCATACACACACACACACACACACACACACTACCACATACTGAAAAGTCAGGGTTTGTTATTAAGGTGGGGCCAACAGAAAGAGAGTGTGACAATGTGATTTAAATTCACATTGCCACACTGCATCCACCCGGAGCATGTGATGTGTGTGTGTGTGTGTGCGTGTGTGTGTGTGCGTGTGTGTGTGCGTGTGTGTGTGTGTGTGTGTGTGTGCGTGTGTGTGTGTGCGTGTGGCATGACGTCTCGATCGGTGGCAACAAGTCTATTACGCTGGACGTGACCTTGAGGCTCACACTTCTACTCTCTCTCTCTCTCTCTCTCTCTTTCTCTCTCTCTCTCTCTCTCTCTCTCTCTCTCCTTTCTCTCTCTCTCTCTCTCTCTCCTTTCTCTCTCTCTCTCTCTCTCTCTCTCTTTCTCTCTCCTTTATCTCTCTCTCTCTTTCTCTCTCTCTCTTTCTCTCTCTCTCTCTCTCTCTCTTTTTCCCTTTCTCTCTCTCCTTTATCTCTCTCTCTCTCTCTCTCTCTCTCTCTCTCACACACACACGCAACATCTCAGCTCATTGAGGAGGGTGTCATACTTTTGCCATTCCCCTGTGTTTCCAAGGCAACCTGGAGCGACTGCCATAGAGACAGAATCAGCACCCGGGTTCTGCAGACGCGACTCTTAAGCCGTTTCACCCTCCACGAAACATGGTGGCAGAGCAACCCCCCCCCCTCTCACATCCACGCTCACAGCGGTAGAACACCGCAGAACATCGTAGAACCATAACTAGCTCCGGATCGATGACCCGATCAGCAGGAATCTGAATTTCAAACAGTTCAGCCAAGATGGCCAACTTTAACATCCCACAGAGTCATGCTGCTGCGATGTCTGATAGCCAGTCTAATGTTTTGGTTCTGTCTATGTTGGAACTCTCACTCGATAGACCACCACCCTCCTCTGCTTGGCTGGAGTAGTTTATAATCTACATTGATTACTATGTGATTGTGTGTGTGTGTGTGTGTGTGTGTGTGTGTGTGTGTGTGTGTGTGTGTGTGTGTGTGTGTGTGTGTGTGTGTGTGTGTGTGTGAGAGAGAGAGAGAGAGAGAGAGAGAGAGTGTGTGAGGGGGGTTGTAGATCAATGCTCCCCTGTTGAATAGCACAAACCCCTAAGCAGAAGATGATCATCACCCTCGTCTTGTTTGTACTGTAGGTGGTTTCTGTTCAGTTAGTGTGTGTGTGTGTGTGTGTGTGTGTGTGTGTGTGTGTGCGTGTGTTCCGCACCTATAGTGCTTACTGACGCTTTTCATCTGAATAACAGACAAAAAAATGAAGCGTTCCCATCCTCCCTGTTGGCGAATATGCTAATCTTGCTTTTATGCTAATGCCCCGACACGATTTGTCTGTGTAATTGCCGCATTTTCCATTCGGCGTGTGTGTTCATATCTGCAGAAGCTTGTTTTGATGACATAGTGGTTGATGAGAGATAGCTGTTTCTTTTAGTTTGTTCCCTCTCTCTTCACCAGTGCTGATGGATTGTGTGTGTAATTGGAGGAATCAAAAGTGAGTGTGTGTGTGTGTGTGTGTGTGTGTGTGTGTGTGTGTGTGTGTGTGTGTGTGTGTGTGTGTGTGTGTGTGTGTGTGTGTGTGTGTGTGTGTGTGTGTGTGTGTGTGTGTGTGTTGGGTTATATCCAAGAAAAGTAGATTGGATAGAAAACCAATGAGGTGAAAAAATATATTTTTTAGGGGTGGACAGCTGTTGGCTTAAGGTGAAACAGGTGACCAGTTTTGAATAATGACCTGACTCTTGATCAAATAAATTGGCCGGTAATTAGCAGTGGTAAATTCTACTGTCTGAACAGGAGCCAAGGTGATGTGTTTCTCCCAACGTACAACCTTCCTTCATCATGAGAGGTCGTCTCTGATCTAACATGGAGACATGGAGGGAGCCTCTCTACAGCAGCCACCAACCCAGTCAGGAAGGATGGGAGGGAGGGAGGGAGGGAGGGAGGGAGGGGGGAGAGAGGGAAAGAGAGGAGGAAGGGAGGGAGGGACAGAGAAAGGGAGGGAGGAAGAGGATGTTGGTGGAAGGAAGGAAGGAAGGAAGGGAGGAAAGGAAGAAGGGAGGGAGGATGGAAGGAAGGGAGGAAGGGAGGGTTTGGTAAGCAGCCTGAGTGAAGGGTTTTATTTGTAGGCAGACTGCGTGCTGTGTGCAGTAACCTCCCTGTTCGCCAGATGTTAGCATCTGGTAGGGTCTCACAGGGAGACAGAGTGTGAGTGATGAAGATGTGGACTGAATCATGGTCCCTGTAAATCACAAGACCCCTTGTTCATGCATATGCATAGAGACAAGAGACATCTTCTTAGCACGCATGCAGTCACACACACAAACACACACACAAGCACTCACACACACACACACACACATGCATGCATGTACGCACACAGACACATGCACACACAAACACACACACACACACACACACACAGACGTACACACACACATGAATAATACATGAGATCCATGCATTGTCGTCAGATGAGCTAGCTTGATTAGTCACAATGTTATCAGTGTGTGGTGTGTGTGTCCCAGGTTAGCTTGCACACACACACACACACACACATCCAGGAAATACGATTCTATTTTCCCAGCAGAGTCCCAGCAGAACAAAGTTTTAATAATAGAACCTATTTGGAGGAAAACTGATTTTTCAGAGACTTGACACAAACTACTGCATCTTCGAGTTGCAAGTTGTCTGGTTTTTTAGGTGCTGGTGAGGTATACAGTATTTAATGTGGGTGTAGGAGTAAGGGAGGCAGTAGTCAGGAGATGCACTGTACTGTACGAGGCCTGACAGTAGTCGTGGTATAATGTACTGTACGAGGCTGACAGTAGTCGTGGTATACAGACAAGGCCTGACAGTAGTCGAGAAGTACTCTACTGTACAAGGCCTGACAGTAGTATATTGTACTATACAAGGCCTGACAGTAGTCATTGTATATTATACTGTACAAGGCCTGACAGTAGTCATGGTATATTGTACTGTACAAGGCCTTACAGTAGTCGTGGTATATTATACTGTACAAGGCCTGACAGTAGTTGTGGTGAAAAATACCAGCATAAACTCAGAATACTGTGATTGTACTGAAAAATACCAGCCTAATGTAGGAACGTTGGAAAATCTGGGTCACCTTTACATTTAGCCACGAAGCCTGTGTGACAGCCTGTCATGGCGGGGGCTCCGTCTGTGGTCACAGACACCATTTTTTCTAGCGGTACATTTTTCTCCACAAAACCCCTTCAGCGCATCATAGATGTCAACCCCCCTTGTTGTCGTCTTCAGGGGCAGTAGCGTCAGGAGTTCCTCTTTGGTGGATAAATCATCGAACACCATGCGTACAAACACCAATAGTTGTGCCGTACTGCTGGTGTCCACGGACTCGTAGCATTGTGGGCAGCACGGTGGCTCAGTGGTTAGCACTGTCGCCTCACAGCAAGAAGGTCCTGGGTTCGAATCCCGGTCGTTCCAGGTCCTTTCTGTGTGGAGTTTGCATGTTCTCCCCGTGCCTGCGTGGGTTCCCTCCAGGTACTCCGGCTTCCCCCACCATCATAAAGACATGCAATGTGTGAATGAATGTTGGTGGTGGTCGGAGGCGCTGATTGGCAGCCATGCTTCTGTCAGTCTGCCCCAGGGCAGCTGTGGCTACAGATGTAGCTTACCACCGGTATGACTGTGTCTGAATGAATACTGGACTCTGTAAAGCGCTCTGGGTATCATGAAGGGCGCTATATAAATCCAACTTGATTGATACTAAACCAATGACAAGTACTCAGGTCTTGGTTATCTGTTATTCTATCATTAGGTAGATGAAAGCCTTTATTTAGACAAGGAAGAACATACTGAGACAGACCAGCAGAATCATTATTAAAGTAGCCTACAGTAAGGAAATGACTAATGAAGCCATGATGAAGTTTGTTATTATGTAATTGCATATGCAAACTATGTAGGCTATGTGAAAGAAAGGGCCTACGTTTTATGTCACTGCTGATGATTATAGGCCTATCCAGCGTTCAGAATGAATGAACGGCCAGCAATGTGAACGCCTTTGAATGACTTTGATTACAGGCATTCCAATGAATATTGTTGAGGCTTTGTTGTTTTCGACTTTGAACAATTAATAATAAATTATTAAAGGCGATCGTCTATTTCATGGGTTCCCAAACTCCATCAATGTGGGCCTCCCCTCTGAAAACAGTGACACAAACAGTGTCACAAACAGAGACCCCCCCAACCGGGACATGAAGTGGGTCTCACAAATTTGTCCATTTTGCAAGGCAGCGTTATCTACAGTAGCTCATAACATTACACGGCTAAGTTAGCTTGGTGGCACCTGTTGCTAGTTAACATTATGACGTTTTCGCACAATACATTCATGCCTGCAGGGGGAGGCTCTCTCTGCACTATCCAAAAATTTAGTATACATCTCTCCCATTATTTATTTTGATCTTCTGACCTGAAATCATGTTTCATAAAAACCATAGAAAAATAAAAAATAAAAAAAACATGTTTTTCCTTTTTTTCCCCTAACCATCCCTCCGCGCCTCCCCTGAATTTCTTTGGGGGCCCCCCAGGGGAGGCTCGCCTCACAGTTTGGGAATGCCTGGTCAATTTCAATGGCATTCAACACATAGCCTAGCTCCCTATAAACCATGAAAGGCACCGTTCATTTGATATGAACTCAACAGTGGAGTGGCCGGATTAACACATCATCCCAGCGTTTACAATGAATGAATGGCCAGCAATGTTAATATTGTTTGTTGTTTTGAACTTTAAACGATAAGCTATTAAAGGCGATCGGCTATTTCAATAGCCAAATTTTAGTGATGTGTCTAAGATCATCAAAATATAGCCAAGCAAAATATAGCATTCTCTCTATTGCTTCAAATATAGGACACATTTTCTGTGTGTGGCTGGCCAGCCGCGCTGCTAGTATAGCCTTTGTCGGGTTATCACTCCCTCCCTCCCTCACTCCCTCCCTCCCTCCCTTTCTTACTCCGTTACTCCCGACAATGTTGGCCTGCATCTCTCACAACAAGAGGCAGTAGTCCCAACACACCAAAATCAAGAAGAACACCAAAATCATCCCGCCGATCTCCACTGCACAAGTAGAGTAGTGGTCAGAGCATTGGACTCCACCCGGGAGACCGGGGTTCAAGACCCAGTGGGGATGACTTTATGGGACTATACCCCAAACCTCCACATGTTCATCCTTTCACTTCAACCCTTTTATCCCTTAATTCAATTCCACGCGTAGTGGTCAGAGCATTGGACTCCCACGTGGGACATTCTCAGAGATTACCGTCTATGCTGAACGAAACTCCTCTAGTCTATATGTAGCTAAACAAACGCTGGTGTTTACGTTTTGGAACTGATGTGTCCAGGCGACAAGACCTATCTTAATTTATCAGACATTATTTCATGTCATTTCAATTCACAGCTATTTCAGTGGCATGACTAGCTTCCATCCTACCAGTCTTGAACAGAAACAAGCCAGCCACGCACATAAGCCAGGCTGGACCTGGCCTGGTTTGGCAATATGACCGATAAGAAGATATCCAATGTAGGCCTATCCAATGTGCCAAGCAATCAAATAGGGCCTGGCGCGGCATAGTCAATCAGGGGAATAACTCAGTAGCGGCAGTAGCCTGGCTTTGGGGGAAGACCTACTATACAAGGCCTGACAGTAGTCATGGTATATTGTACTATAAAAGGCCTGACAGTAGTCATGGTATATTGTACTGTACAAGGCCTGACAGTAGTCATTGTATATTGTACTGTACAAGGCCTGACAGTAGTCATTGTATATTGTACTGTACAAGGCCTGACAGTAGTCGTGGTATATTGTACTGTACAAGGCTCGGTGTGTCTCAGCATCTGACAGAAAGAGGTTGTTTGAAACTAACACGCTCGATCGTCGTGAGTGGATTTCATCTCCCTGCATCTGTGGGGTAGGGTTAGGGAATGGTGTGTGTGTGTGTGTGTGTGTGTGTGTGTGTGTGTGTGTGTGTGTGTGTGTGTGTGTGTGTGTGTGTGTGTGTGTGTGTGTGTGTGTGTGTGTGTGTGTGTGCGTGCGTGCGTGGATGTTCTCCGTCTGTAGACCCAGTCATGGATCCAGGTCGTCATGTTGACTAATCCTCCAACCGGACATCTCTATGTTCCATCATCCCTCTCTCTCCCCATCCCTCTCTCTCCTCATCCCTCTCTCTCCTCATCCCTCTCTCTCCCATCCCTCTCTCTCCCCATCCTTCTCTCTCTCCATCCCTCTCTCTCCATCCCTCTCTCTCCTCATCCCTCTCTCTCCTCATCCCTCTCTCTCTCCATCCCTCTCTCTCTCCTCATCCCTCTCTCTCCCCAATCCCTCTCATTCCCCATCCATCTCTCTCCTCATCCATCTCTCTCCTCATTCCTCTCTCTCCTCATCCCTCTCTCTCCCCATCCATCTCTCTCCTCATCCATCTCTCTCCTCATTCCTCTCTCTCCTCATCCTCTCTCTCCCCATCCCTCTCTCTCCTCATCCCTCTCTCTCCCCATCCCTCTCTCTCTTCATCCCTCTCTCTCCTTATCCCTCTCTCTCTCCTAATCCCTCTCTCTCCCCATCCCTCTCTCTCCTCATCCCTCTCTCTCCTCATCCCTCTCTCTCCCCACCCCTCTCTCTCCTCAACCCTCTCTCTCCCCATCCCTCTCCTTCCTCATCCCTCTCCCTCCTCATCCCTCTCTCCTCATCCATCTCTCTCCCCATCCCTCTCTCTCCTCAACCCTCTCTCTCCCCATCCCTCTCTCTCCTCATCCCTCTCCCTCCTCATCCCTCTCTCTCCCCATCCATTTCTCTCCTCATCCCTCTCTCTCCTTATCCCTCTCTCTCTCCTCATCCCTCTCTCTCCCCATCCATCTCTCTCCTCATCCCTCTCTCTCCTCATCCCTCTCTCTACTCATCCCCCTCTCTCCCCATCCCTATCTCTCCTCATCCCTCTCTCTCCATCCCTCTCTCTCCCCATCCCTCTCTCTCCTCATCCCTCTCTCTCCCCATCCCTCTCATTCCCCATCCATCTCTCTCCTCATCCCTCTCTCTCCTCATCCCTCTCTCTCCTCATCCCTCTCTCTCCCCATCCCTCTCTCTCCCCATCCCTCTCTCTCCTCATCCCTCTCCCTCCTCATCCCTCTCTCTCCTCATCCCTCACTCTCCATCCCTCTCTCCTCATTCCTCTCTCTCCCCATCCCTCTCTCTCCTCATCCCTCTCTCTCCTCATCCCTCACTCTCCATCCCTCTCTCTCTCCCCATCTCTCTCTCTCCTCATGCCTCTCTCTCCATCCCTCTCTCTCCTCATCCCTCTCTCCCCATCCCTCTCTCTCCTCATCCCTCTCTCCCCATCCCTCTCTCTCCTCATCCCTCTCTTGCCTCATCCCTCTCTCCCCATCCCTCTCTCTCCTCATCCCTCTCTCTCCTCATCCCCCACTCTCCCCATCCCTATCTCTCCTCATCCCTCTCTCTCCCCATCCCTCTCTCTCCCCATCCCTCTCTCTCCTCATCCCTCACTCTCCTCATCCCTCTCTCTCCTCATCCCTCTCTCTCCTTATCCCTCACTCTCCATCCCTTTCTCTCTCTCCTCATCCCTCTCTCTCCCCATCCTGCTCTCTCCCCATCCCTCTCTCTCCTCATCCCTCACTCTCCTCATCCCTCTCTCTCATCCCTCACTCTCCTCATCCCTCACTCTCCATCCCTCTCTCTCCTCATTCCTCTCTCTCCTCATCCCTCACTCTCCATCCCTCTCTCTCCTCATCCCTCTCTCTCCTCATCCCTCTCTCTCATCCCTCTCTCTCCTCATCCCTCACTCTCCTCATCCCTCACTCTCTCCCTATCCCTCTCCCTCTCCCCCTTCTCCAAAGTGATTTGTTTGCTTTAGCTCATCAGTTGTTAGCCTCAGACAGCTGGGGTTCACTCTCTTTTCTGCTGAGTCATAAGCAAATGTGATTGGCCGTTGATGGAGAACCAGCGGGCGTGTCACAGATGCGGCGGGCGTGACGGACATTCACTGCGGCGAATCGGCTCATAGTTCCGTTTGTTTTTGATCACTGTGAGTGGATTTCATCTGCCTGCGTCTGTGGGGGAGGGTTGGGGGGTTAAGGGTTATGGTTATGGGTGGGGTTAAGGTTAGGTGTAGGGTTAGATTAGGTTTTAGGGTCTATCTCTGTCCTCTGCTCAAGCTCTCCTCTGAGTTTTGCTGGAGAGTCGAGTAGCTGAGTTATTCTTCAGCATGTTTTATTCACTCTCCAACCTCACTCAACACAAGAAACTCTCCATCACTCGCTGCCTGTCTCTCTCTCTCTCTCTCTCTCTCTCTCTCTCTCTCTCTCTCTCTTTCAACATCTCCAAATATCTCATCCTTTCACCCCGACTCCCTTCCAGCATGTCTCCATCACACCCTCTCTCCTTGAACATTCTCAAACGCTTTCTCTCTCTTTCTTTCTCTCTCTCTCTCTTTCTTTCTCCCTCTCTTTCTCTCTCTTTCGCTCAGCCGTCATTCTATCCAGAATCCACCCACTTCCACCATTCAAATTCAATCTCACATTCTTTTGAAGCATCTAAAAAGCTTTCATTTTCAGAGAGACATTTTTTTCATTCTTAGCTGTTTCCCTCTATACTGTGTGCCTGTGTGTTTTTGTGCGCGTGCGTCCGCGTGCATGTGTGTGTGTGTGTGTGCGCGAGCGTGCGTGTGTTGAGTCTTGAGCTTTACACAGCTGTGTTGAACCGAGCAACAAAGCCCTCCATCACATTACCTTTGGCATCCCATAATTCACCAGTCACACACCGGCCCCGGCCCCAGGGGACACGGCGAGGACTGCCGGCCGACTCTAATCAAAACATCAACAACCCTTTTCCTTACACGTCTTCAAAACACAAAGTCCACTCCTTCTCTGTCTCATTCAATAGAAACTGTGTTACTCCTACGCGCCGGTTTGTTGCCTGTGAAGTACTTTTTTAAGTGTGCTGCATCTGGAAAACACATACTCTGGACTGCGCATTGTACAGACCTTATTCTAAACCCTGGCTTCCTGCCTCCTTCATTCTGCACAAGAGAAAACTGTGTTTTGCTGCATGTTGTGTTAGTGGTCATTTAATACGTGTCTAACTGCATTTTCATGACATCGACTGCCTGTTGTCCTCTCCTAACCTAACCTTAACTAACCTGCTCTCTCATGTCCAGCCCCATGCATTCTAACAGCGTAACAGCTGCGTAAGGACTTCCTGCTTCCTGCTTTGAAATGATTGGACGTTGGTGGAGGCTGGGTCACATTCCAAGGGGTGTGGTCGCAAACCCCGCCTCACTCTCATTCTCAAACCCCATTGGTTCTCTAACACCTCCTCTCTATCCCATCCGCCCATCCCCATTGGCCGCACGTCTGTCGGCATGCAGCGCATGGGCTGTGGGAGGAGTGGTCATCATGGAGCCTGTGTTCCGTGACGTGTGGGCGGGGCTCCAGAAGTCGAAGCAGGAACTGTGTGAGTGGAGGCGGAGCCCAGTACTGTGGGGGGCCAGAGACACAGACCAAGCCCTGCAACATAGCACTGTGTCCCGGTTAGTACCATACCCATTCACATGATACACCCTCTCCCTCTCCCTCTCCCTCTCCCTCTCCCTCTCCCTCTCTCTCTCTCTCTCTCTCTCTCTCTCTCTCTCTCTCTCTTTCTGTCTGTCTGTCTGTCTCTATTTCTGTCTTTCTCTTGCTATTTGTCTGTCTGCCTGCCTGCCTGCCTGTCTGTCTGTCTGTCTGTCTGTCTGTCTGTCTGTCTGTCTGTCTGTCTGTCTGTCTGTGTCTGTGTCTGTGTCTGTGTCTGTGTCTGTGTCTTTGTCTGTG
>NC_140254.1:14384968-14412468 GCF_949987555.1 Borostomias antarcticus
GAGGTCACTGAGGGCCGGAACTCTTTTTCTTTAATATAAAATTGAATAAAAAAAACAGGGCTATATAACTGTATAATCGTGAGTTGAAAGCATCCGGTCTGTCTTTTAAGTGTCTGCCTGCAGCGGGCATCCTGACTCTGCATCTGAATGACATGAAACCACTTGAAACTGACAGCTGTCTGTGCCCAGGCAGCAGCCTACGGTGTGTGTGTGTGTGTGTGTGTGTGTGTGTGTGTGTGTGTGCGTGCTTGTATGAGTGCGTGCGTGCGTGTGTGTAAATAGCCACACAAGACGGCAACAGCAGCTATCTCACAGTGCATGGACCTGGCAGCCTGTGTGGGGGGTCTGTCAAGCTTAGCCCAAGTGAAAGATACGTTATTGCTAAGAAGCTTATCTTAACAACATTAACTAGAGCATCACTGTTGATACAGTATGCA
This sequence comes from Borostomias antarcticus, assembly GCF_949987555.1. Taxonomy (NCBI): domain Eukaryota; kingdom Metazoa; phylum Chordata; class Actinopteri; order Stomiiformes; family Stomiidae; genus Borostomias; species Borostomias antarcticus. The sequence continues at coordinate 14,385,406 of NC_140254.1, forward strand.
CCATTTCACTTTAGGCTATTTGACGAGTGCAGGACTCAAGCAAGGCCGGCTGGCTCGAGCTAAACACTAGCTACGTAGTTACCAGCAAAGGCCAAGGGATGTTTTTTTCAAATGAAATTCTGTAATTTTTTTTTTTTTTTTACATTGGTACAATGTCCTTTCATGTTCTTAAATTCACTGACATCTTGGATTTCTTGTTTTCCCCTACCCCTCTCCCCTCAAAAGGCTGTGCCTTTTTGCCAGGTCGTCATTGTAAATAAGAAACTGTTCGTAATGTCTTACCTGGTAAAATAAAGGTTTCATAAAAAAAATATAAAAAAAATAAAGAGGATTTTAATCAAGCCACTGAGGTTACATGCTAGTCTGCCAAACAGACAAGCTAGCAGGATACGTGAGAGGTAGCTACTTGATTCTTGTAGGCCTATACAGTTAGTATACAGTTTGTAATAGTTGCAATGTTTTGCATTTGTAATAGCAATGATGGAATTAGAATATATTCATTATTATTTTGCATTTATAAGTACAGCATAGTTGGAGCAAAACATGGCAGGGGACTAACATGACAAAAAAAAATGGCGCGTGCACATCTCAAGTTTTAAATTTCCCCTGGACCTGACTCATTTCAAATCCCTGCTCACGGCCCTGACCGTGTAGTCCAGCACTGAGAATCCAGGTAGAGCATCTCCATTGGCTGTAGTGCTAAAGTACTTAGGACAGCCGCAACGCCTCGACCGGCCTGTTCTCTCTCCAGAACCGTCTGACCGCTCGGGTGTTGAAAACAGCAGCGGCACTGCTTCATTAACGCTGAGCAGCTTCCTGTTCAGTCAGACAGAAAACCAGAACACAAGCTGATAGATGGAGCCTTCCCATAGTGTGTGTGTGTGTGTGTGTGTGTGTGTGTGTGTGTGTGTGTGTGTGTGCGCGTGTGCGCGTGTGCGTGTACGTGTACGTGTGTGTGTGTTTGTGTGCGTGTGTGCATGCATGGTTGTGTGGGTGGCTGGGTGTGGATGTGTTTGTAAGTGTGTGTGTGTGTGTGTGTGTGTGTGTGTGTGTTTGGGTGGTTGTGTGTGTGTGTGTGTGTGTGTGTGTGTGTGTGTGTGGACTCATCATCATTATGAAATGGATTCCAGCAGCACAGCCAGGCAGCTCTCATGGAAGCCCCTGAGGGACAAACCTTCATTCCTACAGCTTCATCATTCACATTGTCTATTTCATCCTAAACCACTATCTCTGTATTATGTGGAGCTTTTTCTCTCCATGGGACTGTTATGACATAGTTAACCTCAACAAAGGAAAAGAGATTGAAATGGCAACCATGGGAAATTCTTTATCAACACATGTCGATTATATCCCCGGATGAATATTGATTTGTTTTATTGTCTGTTCCCCTTTTTTTTTTTATCTCCCTCCCTCTCTCTCTCTCCCTCTCCCTCCCTCCTCCCCCCCCCTCCCTCCCTCCCTCTCTCCCTCCATCCCTCCCTCTGACCAGGTTCTGCTAGTCGTCGTTGCTTGCTGGACACTAATGGAGTTGCTTACTGGGGTCCTCCGAGCTTCGCCAGATGCGTCTCACTTGAATATAGATTTTTACATTTATCTGTAAGTTACACCCTCAGCAAACCGCCCAATCACCGCCTCACGCTCTTTCCCTTGACTGATCTCAAATATACCCCACTTAGGAGTGATATGGGGAGAGGACATGTTTTTTTCTCTCTACCTCCCTCTCTCTCTCTCTGTCTCTGTCTCTCTCTTTAGTTTTGTTTCATTCTATTCTTGCCTCCAGTCTCAGATCTTCATAAAGTCCAATCAGTTCCTTTGACAAGTTGAAACGGTAGTCTGCGTCGTCGTCCTCAGAAAGTTATCCCGCTCTGTTCACATCACAAAGAGACTCTGATCTATTATCGCTGCCGAGAGTCCTCTCTGTTCTCTAATTACTTTCTCCAAAACTTCGCTGCCATTGATTAATGTGTAAAGTGACTTTCTACTGGAGCGTTCATCAGCCACCATTTTCCTGCTGCACGACCTATGACCTTACGGCGCCATGCCGATGATGACAGGCGATGGGGTGGGGGGGTCGCGTGCTGATTGCACTGTTCGCCTGGCGGCTAACCCCCAATTAGCATGAGGCCCTGGCTAATTAGGTTTGATAGTTCTGTCTCAGTGAGCGCCATTGGAAGCAGAACGATCCCAATCTGCTGTCTCACTCTGGACATGCAGTAGAGGTCACACACACACACACACACACACACACACACACACTCTCACACGTACATTCTATCTCCCTCTGTCTCTCTTTCTCCCTCCGTCTGCCCCTCTCTCTCTTCCCCCCTCTCCCTCTATCTCTCTCTATTTTCTCGCTCCATCCCTCTCTCTCACTCTCTCTCTCGCCCTCCCCTCTCTCTCTCCCTCGGCCTCTCCCCCCTTCCTCTCTCCCTGTCACTTCCTCCCTTTCTCACTCTCTCTCTCTCCCTCTCCCTCGCTCTCTCCCCCTTCCTCTCTCCCTGTCACTTCCTGCCTTTCTCACTCTCTCTCTCTCCCTCGCTCTCTCCCCCTTCCTCTCTCCCTGTCACTTCTTCCCTTTCTCACTCTCTCTCTATCTCTCTCTCTCTCCCTCGCTCCTCCCCCTTTCTCTCTCCCTGTCACCTCCTCCCTTTCTCCCTCCCTCTCTCTCTCTCTCTCTCCCTCCCTATTTCTCTCCCTCCCCCCCACAGCTGCGAGAGCATCTTGCGAAGGGTCAGAGGACCCTGGCTGGGGAGGGCATGTCTCAGATCGTCAGGAGTCTCCTGGAGCTATTGCAGAGGAGGAGCTACTACAGCGGTGACCTCCTGTTCTCCACGGAGATTCTGCGAAATGTGACGGACACCTTCAAGAGAGCAACCTACATCCCAGCTCCCGACGACGTGCAGGTGGGGGCGGAGGATGATTAAAACGAAAAATAAAATAATTACAATGTTCAAACGTGCGTGTTGCATCTCTCCAGTTGAAACTGACGTGCACGTGATCAAACGTGCGCATGCAGACGCACGCGCTCACACATAAGCACTTAGGTGGCAGATATGTCATATTTCTCTCTGTCTCTTTGTCTTCGTCACACACACACACACACATTTTAACCGTGTATTTATGTCCAGAAAATTACACACAGGGACACAAATACTAACACCGTGTCCTAACTGCTTGCGACGCGAGCAACAGAACGCGACATCGCATGCTTGCTGTCCTAACTGAAACCGTTAAGTTTCCTATTCTGTTACGTCATTTGTCTATATTCCCAACTGAAGACAGTTAAAGAACGAACGCCTGAAAATAGGAACAGGGCGAGCGTCAAAAGGGCAGTTAAAACGTTGCGCCGCTTCGTGCTGCGTCGCTCGCGTCCAGTTAGGACATAACAATAGAAAACAAAGCAATGGAACGCATGTTTGCCGCTGACGCTCGCTCGCGTCGCGTGTAGTTACAGTAGGACACGGTGTAACGGTGCAATTAATATAGCCTACAATCACAAGCTCATGGACCAGCAGCATAGCTTTACACACATTCTTCAAGGGTACAAGTAGCAGCGTCTCTGCCATATACGACACACACACACACACACACGCACACACACACACACATACACAAACACACACGCACACACGCTTATCAAAGAAAATGTATCTTCTTCTTCCCCCTCTAGAAATTCTTCCAGGTAGTCAGCTACATGTTGGACATAGAAAACCTGGAGAGGTGGGAAGACGCTCACCAGGTCGGTCTCTGTAAAGGTGTTGTTGTTATTGTTGTTGTTGTTGTTGTTTTTTACTGGCTCTGTGTTTGTGGTGTGTGCATAATGTGTGTCTATGTCATAAGGTGTGTGTGTGTGTGTGTGTGTGTGTGTGTGTGTGTGTGTGTGTGTGTGTGTGTCTTGGCATCTGTGCGTATGCATGATTGATGTGTGTGTGGTGTCTGGCCTAGTCACGGTCCAGGGATTCACATGGCACAATGCTGGTGTCTTTATAAGGAGGTCATACAACTCACCTCTTTACCATTCAGAGAGGATAGCCCTTCCTGTGTGTCTACATATTGAGTGGTGTTGTGTGCACGTGTGTGTGTGTGTGTGTGTGTGTGTGTGTGTGTGTGTGTGTGTGTGTGTGTGACCCTCCTCCATGCCCTTGAGTTTGTTTGCCATCTGGACTCTATAAACAACAGTTTTGCGGGGCACAAAGGATGTAACACCACACAAACTCATCATAGCCGTGATTCTGACGTGTCAACTCTAATACAGAAATGATATCTCTCACAGCCCAGCTCACAAGCGCGCACACACACACACACACACACACACATACATTTACCTGTACTAACAGACATGAATAGATGTACTATGCAAACACTTGCTCTCTCAGTACTATATTCACATCATGTGACACACACACACACACAGACATACACACCCAATTATGCTAACGATGTTGATGATGAGGGAGATGATAACATTGAGATGAGTTTATGCATGTGTGCGCTTGTGTGTGTGTATGTGCATGTATGAGTATGTGTGTGTGTGTGTACTAGATTGTTAGTGATGCTAGAATGCGACGACACATTGTTTCCAGATGCTGTTGTTGTTGTTTGTGACGACATGAGTCGCTGTGGTGTCCCTCCAGGTCTCCCCGGGCGCAGCCCTGCTGATGAGGGTTCTGGAGGATTTCATCCACCTCATTGGGGAAGCGCAGAAGCCATTCCAGAGTTTCCTGGTGGTCACCAACAACCTCAGTTAGTACAAGTCCTACTGTAACTCCCTACAGGATGATGCATTTATATACTAGTGCTGTCCGTCAGTTAAAAAAAGTTAATTGAGTTAATCACAAGTTTAAAATACTAGTATTTACTGGGGGGAAGATAAAACAATTAGGCATATGTGTTATCTCAGAGAGTGTTTTCACAAGTGTTTACTTGGTTACACGGTAACACGTTAACATTGACAGCCCTAGTATATACGGTTCTATATAGACGATCAGGGAAGCATCTAAAAAGAAAAGGTTGATACAGAACCCTTTTCAGTGTAGTAAAGGTGTGTGTCCACCGGTGAGCTGTATTTTAGAGCTGGCACTGATTTCTCGTTGTTTATAATGGTTAATTATCTCTAGAGGGCTCTGGAGATGAGGGCGGTGTTCCAAGCGCTTTTTACAGTAGCACTGTTGCGACATGCGATTTAGGCCTTTTTTTTCCCCAATTGAAAAACGTTGAGCTTTTTGGGCTAAATTGCAGGCTGTAAAAGGCTGTTCTGATGATGAGGATGGTCGGTTTTTGGCAAGACTGCACAGAGACAGCGAATGTTAGCACTAGCTAATATTAATAATTATTAATAATAAGAATTCTGGACTTCAAGGCTCTTTATTGGCCACACATGATCACACAACACACATGAGTGAGGGACACACACACACACATTCAGCTAATATTAATAATTATTAATAATAAGAATTCTGGACTTCAAGGCTCTTTATTGGCCACACATGATCACACAACACACATGAGTGAGGGACACACACACACACATTCAGTGGTTGCCGGTGGAAATTGTTCCCTATGCACGTGAGCGATTTTGGGGTTCAGTGTCTTGCTCAAGGACACTGGCACAATGCCGAGAGCTGGGATCTATTCTATTCTATTCTATTCTAGCTTTCCCAGTGTTCTCTAAGCAGCTATAAGCAGCTGTAGACTTCAGCTACATACAGCTCGCCAGTGGACACACAGCCTAAGGCTTTATGTTTTAAGGTTTTAAGGCTTTTTCGGTTCTCTGTAGAAGGCTTTTCAAGGTAAAATAAAAAATAAAAATAAAATAACCTTTGGAGTTCCAAACAGCATGTTATACAGTTGAAAAGGGTTCTACTCAGAACCGGAGTGTTCTACTGTACTGTACTGTATGGAACATTTTGGGGTCTCTATTGTTACAAAAAGGTTAAATATAGCCCTTTTATCTTAATTAGTTGTCTGGATAGGTCGCACAGCTCGATAGGAGCTCCATTTCCAGGACCGTACGGACACAATCTATGGAGAATGATTTTGTAATTAACGTTTATGTTTTCTGGCATTAGCATCTCATTTGATGCAGATGGATGTGACCGTTAAACCAATGATTCTCCTAGTATGACGATAGTCCATCGACCTGTGCTGTGTCTGGCCGTATCGCTTCTATCTTTCTTCTCAATACATTTCAAACGCTTTTTTGTTTTGTTTTTTTTACGTTTATTGATTGTTGCTGTGTGTATGTGAATGTGTGTGCGTGCGTGTGTCTGTGTGTGTGTGTGTGTGTGTGTGTGTGTGTGTGTGTGTGTGTGTGTGCGTGCTTGCCTGTGTGTGTGTGCGTGTGTGTAGTGATCACCATCCAGCGCGAGCCCGTGTCGGCGGTCTCCAGCGACATCAACTTCCCCATGAAGGGGAGGAGGGGGATGAAGGACTGGGCGCGAACCGCCGAGGACAAACTCTACATCCCCAAAGAGGTCTTCACACTGTCCTCACAAGGTAGGGTCTCCCTCAGACTCCTCCTCCTCCCATCCTCCTCTCCTTCGTGTAACCAATACGTTTCAGCATGGCCAGGGCGGGACTCGAACCCCGGTCTCCTGCGTGACAAACGCCGTTTTAACCAGCTACGCCGAGGAAAAGCTAGGTCTTTGTCAGCGCGGGTGGACTAACTAACAACTCATTACCTACTCGGGCCTCTCGAAGACTCTGGGCGCGTTAAGTAGCTGGGCGCTTGCATTATAATTTGATTTTCAAAACCACTTAACGTTCTGCTCCAACTGAGCGCCGAGTTGCTAGGAGACGAGAACTTTTCACCTGTTGTCAATCTTGTGTAACGAGCATCCTTTCAGCATCCAACCTTGTTTTTTTGGGCTCAGGTGATGATGATGACTATAACGTGGTGTTTGGCTCAGACAGATCGTAGTTCAAAACTGCGCACTTGTGCTCTGAGCAGATCAGTCTGAGCGTAACTGAGCAACCCGTTAAGTGAATTCTTCTCACTGAGCGCAACTGAGCTGCTCAGCTACTTAACGCGCCCTCCATTTCACCGGGTTACATTTGCACGCTCTCCACACACAACAACCCTCCCGACAGGCCCTCACCTCGCATTCAGACCTTCAGAAAGATCAGGCCGGGCCGACCGTCCACCAGGGCCGACACTGAGAGCAGGTCCCCGACCTTTACTGGTGAGACATGGTGAGAATAAGAACTCCTCATCTAAGAATAATAGGTCCTCGTTGGGACATTACAGCAGTTTGTCCGACCTCGCTGGCGCGGTGGGGAGTGGTGCAGAGTACAGGCAGTTCCGGGGAGGGCTCGTTGAGAGACCGGGAGGAGGAATCCGTTCCTCAACCAGGGTGCGCTGGGAGGGCCGTCCACATCCTCAGGAAAGAGTGGGTGTCGTTCGTGTGCTAGGATGCCGAGCAAAGCTTCCTTCATCACGCATCTACTGTACAACGGCTAACATGACCAGCATGCTTCCTGACCTGCGTCAAAATACTAGTTCAGTCGAGATCACTTTAGTCAAAATTGACCCATTTATTAGCATGCAACACTATATACGGCATATGAATTTTTACGCATATGAATTTTGGCAGTGTGATCTGTTCGGGGGGCCCCCTGCCTTACACGCATGTGGAAAGCGGCAATCTAGATGTTCCCCCCCTCTGGCTCGCTTGGCCCAGAGTGCCGGAAGAGGGAACGGCATCTAGCCCCCTGCCTCTATGACGATCAGAGTGGGCCGCGATCGGGAAGACGCTCGGAGGTAACTCAGCCCACTAAGACCGTCAAAGAGAGCCACAGGGGGACTGCTGTACATTATAGTCCCTGGCCTCCACGGGCCAGCGCTTCGTGGAGTCCGAAGGAGATACAGCCTAGTGACTCTGCCTCCATGGTGACCGGAGGGACCGCTGGATGGCCCTTCGGAGATGTTTCAGCCCACGATCACCACGGAGCGCCACAGAGACTAAGCTAGTGTAATTCCCCGGCTTCCACTAGCCGACACATAGTGGAATACCAGAAGAATGCAGCAATACCCCGGACAGAGAGCAACGATGACAACAAAGATGACATCGACAGAACACAGGCGGAGCAGGGGAGGAGGTGGGGCGTGTTTTGACAGCTTAAATACATGCGCTCTAGCGAGCTGAACCAATGCTATGACAGCTGACAGTCAGCTGGTGGGTTGCGTCACACGGGGTGTGACTGATTAGCCTCTGCCGATTAGCCCGGCGTAGACATCCGTGCCTCGTCTGAAGTTACGTCGGAGACTTCATTAGAATTCATTTCAAGTACTTCAAATTATTGCATACCGGGTACAATCACTTGGTTAGTTGCAAAAGCCCATCCATCCGGCACGCTAGATAGACTCCAGCAAATATTAAAGGTATTTGAAAGGAGTTTTGTGATCTACATACATACATTGACTTCATCTGTGAGGGAGTGGATGCTGCAATGTCCTGACACCATGGCAACCAGTGTCCTGACACCATGGCAGAAGGAAGCCAACAAGTCAAAGTAGGATAGAAGGAACGTGAAGATACAGAGAGAGTGAGAGAGAGATAACTTGAGAAAAATATAGACTTAGGGCAGATGTACTAAGATGTTAGAGGTAGTTTTGGGTGTAGTTTTGTTTGTTTCGGAGCGCACAGAACTGCAGAAGGGCAAGTTACACTTTTCCTACTCATGCATATGCATTCATGGGGGGCCGAGGGAAAATGTGAGAAATGTGCAGAAAAAGGGGGAGAGATGCACAAGGAGAGACTGATTAGTATTCTGTTGTATGAAAACGGTGAAGTGCATGTAGTTTCTCCGCCTTTGAAAAGCAGGTGTAATCCAGTTAGTGCGTGACCCACCAGACTACACATAACCACATCCCTCCCAATATAGGAACGCTACCTTCCCCTATCTGAGCAGACTGCTCAATCAAAAATGCATAATCTGAATACATCTCCTTTTAAAGCGGCTCAATGTAGTTTTTTAACCTTAAAATAACAGCTTCAAAATCATTTCGATGGTACACTGTCTTGTAATAGGCAGAAAGTTGCCTCTTTTGTTCCCACCCCTCTCCCAAAATGCTTCTTCTTATTATGTTTGTTGTAGCGGGCCACTATTTTCACAGAAAATCCGTAACGCTTTACGGCATTACTTCACACACCACTCTGCTGGCTATTGCTATAATAATAGTAGAAATTCTCAAATCACAGTATTATACACATCATGGTGGAGGCGAAAAGACCAAATAGGAACATCACAGAAAGAGACATCCAAAAAAGAGAAAGAGACCAAGCCAGAAGCCAAACTAGTGTTAATATTGCTTTGGCTTTTACTTGCTGGCGGGAGCTTGAAAGGCTGCAAGACTGACGCAGAGCTGGCCTCTTTGCTGTTGAACTGTACTATTGTTAGCTAGCCTATATTAGGCTAGCTAGCTTGCTATGTCTTATGTTGAAATCGCTTAGTGTTTTGGCTGTGCTACAGTAGCTGTGAATGTATGAGGATGCATGTAATCTAGCTAGTTTGGGCACCATGTTCCCTAGCTAAACTTTAATCTGGTAGTGTAGTAACTTTTTAGACTAATTGCTAGCGAGTTAGCGTGCTGACGAAGTGTAATGAAAGGCTATGAGTCTGACTTATGTTGTGAGAATTGCTTGACGTTTGGCTGTGTTAGCTGTGAATGTCTGAGGATGTGTGCTGACTACATTGCGTGTGTTAGACTGATGTTTGCTTGCTATTGTAACAGTTGAGTTAGAGTTGGCAATCTGACAAAGTGTGTGGTATGTGATTTATTGCATCACTAGTTGGCTACCCACACAATAGGATTGTCAGGAGCATTGTGCAGCATTTTATGACTAGTTGGCTAGCCACACGGATTGTCAGGAGCCATGAAGTGCAGCATTGTATGATTTGTAGTTACCGCATTTGGAGATGGATGCATGCACGTGTGTGTGTACTGTTGCAAGTTGGGCCAACGAGACTGTCAATAGACCGACATTAGTTGTGACTATCACATACATTATATCTAGGAATATATATATATATATATATATATATACTAACTAGGCCCATTTATTCCAGCTATCAACTGTTTTCTGTTGTCTCATGTGGGTGTTTGGGGACTGGTTTCACAAATGCAGGCGTGCAGCTGTAACTGAACAATTCTACGGCGGTCGTGCAAACGTGAACCTATAGGGGGCGCCAAATCACAAAAATACCACATCCTACGTTGGGCTGCTTTAAATTATGTCTAGTTTAATGCAGCTTAATGCACTTGTCTTTTTTAACTTTTATATTGTAAAGGACATGTAAATAAACCTGATGCAATTTGTTCCTCATTAAACTTGAACTTGAACTATCCCTTGTTAATCATGGACATACACACGCAAAGATGGAGACAGCTAGCTATATGTTGTTAATTAATCTAGCTACTAGTATTGTGAAACACATCATTTATCTGGTAGCTGGCTAAATAGCTGGATAATGTGATAGTATTTTAAACTGATCTAGTCAAAATATTTACCAAGATACGTTCAAAAGGTTAAGTCTGGTTTATTGTGAAAAACAATACGAGCGCAAGGACTTCCTGAAAACGCAACAAGGGTGGTTTCGTCAGCGAAGTGCCGTTTATGGGTTTGCTGTGGCTTATATGCAATCAAAACAAAGGTACGGTGCTTCCAGGATGTGATTGGCTACTGCATTGTACATATGAATGGCAGGCGTGGCCAAGAGTAAAGACATGTGACATGAGAAAAAGGCGGTAGTTTCTAAGAGGGACAAAGGGATTTGGGGGAGGTGATGAATTACAAAAGGAGTGAGAGGACAAAGGTTTAAGGTGTTTGGATGTAAATTCCTGAACAATAACGTTACCTAACGTTAGTTGTGCACACTAGCCGGGCTAAATACCAATGGCTACAGATCCCAAAACTGACCTGTGTAACGGCAAGCCGGGGAGGTGAGAGTTTAGCAAGCATAAAACTGTCAACAATGGCATCATGTCTAGGGGTTTTCTGAAAAGTTGAGATATTTTCAACTTTGAGCGCTTGGAGCGCTCCGCTCAAAAACAGCCGGAGCGCTCGGAAAAAGACGCTGGGTGCTGCACTTTTTTTAGGCGGCCACCAACGCTCTCTCCTCATTGGACAACAATTGAAAAAAGGCGCAGGCGCAGAAAAAGGCGCTATGTGGACACGGGGCCTTAGAGCTTCTACCCTGTAGGAACGCAGAGATGGAAGGCGGACATAGAAGGTGGACAGGCAGAGATAAAGGTGTAATATTGAAGAGGGAGAAATGAGAGGAGAGCAGCGGATGAGAGAAGCAGATCTGCAGCACTGATCCTGTCCTCACGGCCGCGCTCTGGACTGACCCCCCCCCCCCTCGGGCGCACAGTCACACCCCGCGGGAAATTGCGAACATTTGGTTTCCTGTCGGTTCCCTTGAGCGACATAATGAAAGATCAGACATGTTTCAGACCGAGACCGGGGGGTTCCAGGCCGGGGGTCCCTGTCGGATGCTCGGGACAACACAACCTCTCAGCGTGGCTTTCTCTCCCGCGGTGCTCTCCCCTTTAAACCCTCCCCTCTCTCCTCCTCCTGGCCACCCCCCCCCCTCTCTCTCTGTTAGCGCGTTTGACAGTTCTTTTCTCTTCCCCTCTCTGTGCCTCTGAAGCTCAGTGATAGGACGTGGACGCCGTCCTGTTTGGAGGTCATGGCCGGCTCCTTTCACCAGCAGAGACGGGCCCTTTCATTGTGGCCTTTACCTGATTGCTATCAGCTTGTTTGGTTCATTTAATGGATAATCACAGGCTTTCTCTGGCCGACAGCTCAGGGATACAGGGGGCGAATGCGCGCACGCACACACGCGCACACACACACTAGCACACACACACACACACAGGCACACATACGTACGCCTACTCACAGCCCACTGCTAGTCTCATGACACGCTCCAGTGGCCTAAGGCTGGCCAATTCACTGATCCACCAGATGGAAACTGACCTCGCTGCTAGTAGAAGAGGCTGACACCGCAACACACTCCCACACACACACTCCCGCACACACACACACATGCACACACACACACATGCACACACAGACACACACACACACAGACCTAGATCACCCCATGTATCGGACCCGCAAATGCACTGACACACACACACACACACACACCGTCACATTAAGCACAATTTGCATAAGGTAGAGTTGCCTTAATGAAGCTGAGTGAGCTGTGTGTGTGATAAAACACTGTCAACATGCCATGCCTTGTTAAGTTAGAGAGTTAAATATTGAATACACTTTGGAGCAGCAATGGAAGCCCAATCTACAAGTAAGTTGCTTCATGTTAATGGTCAAACATTCTTTCTCATGCGCTTGCTCCAAACATACTGTACAGTACAGTACATGACAGAACAGGACATATTAACACATGAAGGTAGAGCTCACCGCACAGAATCTGACGTCTTTCTGCGACTCCGACAGACTTCTGTGATAGAATTTCAGGCATTTCAGCGAACTGCCCTGGCATCCTGTTTGCAACCTACTGACAACCTTTGAAGCTAAAGCAGGATCACATCTCCAGGGGGGGGGGGGGAGACCCCCAGGCCTCGTTTATGATCCTAGTGTTTACTAAACTGTGGTCTCCTATTGTGTCATTGTCTTTGCAGAACCACCTGGTCATATCACTCTGTTGTACCACGTGTTGAACTCTCGACCTCTCGACCTTGAACTCTCGACCTTGTTAGTTTGCCATTGTTGATGATGTTCGCCATTGCTGATGGCGTGTAAATGATGAGTTAGCCAATCAGATAACTGGCCCTATCCGGGTCATATCCAGGCCGAACCTTGAATATAAGACCGCGCAAAATAGAATTCTTCAGTTCTTGGGTGAAGCGCTTTTTTGTGTTCCATTCAGGAACCCGGTTGCAACTGTATGTATTTTGGAATAAAGAACCAGTCTTTGAACGGTTGGTAAGAACCTCTGCAAAACTTTTTACTCTTGATTTATACATTGATAATTACATCAAATTTATCTATAACACTTCACATGACTGGTGGTGATTTTCCGTAACCGGAACGGTGTGACAAACGCGCTCGTGAAGGGAAGGGAAATGAAACCCGCGTGACCGAGCGGTCCCGTGGTCCCGGTCGCGTTTGCGTAGTGGGTCTAGGAGTGTAGGAGGGGAGCGGCGCCCCTCTTCCTGCCGACCGATTAAACATTTACGCACAATGCAGCAGGGTTTTCTCATCCGCGTGCCCATGCACGCCGCGTCCAATCAGCATCCGTCGCGGTCGCCGGATGCCGCTTTGATCGCCGCCGGACTCTTCCCTCATAGGCTGACCAGATTCTGGATGAATTACCCCCGGGGTGTATGATGAGAGCTGCCCCCCCCCCTGCTTAACTCCCCCTCACCTCCCTCCCGCCATCCCTCCATCCCTCCCCCCGTCCCTCCACCCCCCGGTCTCGGCCCACGGAGCGAGAGAGCGGAGGATATTCGAGACTCATCCCTCATCCCTCGTTCCAGACAGGGTGACATTTACAGAGCAACACTAGCGCACGCGTCCGGGACGGGACGCTTTTAGTGCTTTTAGAAAAGCACTGGTCCATGGAGAGAGGGATGGACGGAGGGAGGGAGAGAGGGATGGACGGAGGGAGGGAGAGAGGGATGGACGGAGGGAGGGAGAGAGGGATGGATGGAGGGAGGGAGAGAGGGATGGATGGAGGGAGGGAGAGAGGGATGGACGGAGGGAGGGAGAGAGGGATGGATGGAGGGAGGGAGACAGGGATGGACGGAGGGAGGGAGAGAGGGATGGATGGAGGGAGGGAGACAGGGATGGACGGAGGGAGGGAGAGAGGGATGGACGGAGGGAGGGAGAGAGGGATGGACGGAGGGAGGGAGAGAGGGATGGATGGAGGGAGGGAGAGAGGGATGGACGGAGGGAGGGAGAGAGGGATGGACGGAGGGAGGGAGACAGGGATGGACGGAGGGAGGGAGAGAGGGATGGACGGAGGGAGGGAGGGAGGGAGAGAGGGATGGATGGAGGGAGGGAGAGGACAGATAGAGTGGGCGGAAGAGATAGAGAGCACTGAGGGGAACAAAGGGATGAAGAGAGGAAGATAAGGATGGACAGAACCACCACAACGGAGGCTGAGAGAAGTTTCAAAGTGAACGAGGAAGAGGGGGGGGGGGGGAGGGTTGGGAGAGTTGTCTAGACGATGGAGGGAAGGAGGGGAGGAGGTCAGGGTTAAAAGAAAAAAAAAGTTTGGATTTCAGCTCAGTGACAGGGCCCTTTTTCATCTTTTGAACTTTCGCCTCTAAAATGTCACGTTGTCCCTCCCTGATCTGCCCCTGGCGCCCAGCCCTGCCCAGCGGGCCAAGCTGACCTTTGACCCCGGAGCCCTGCTCAGACCGCTGCTGCCTCTGGCACTCTGTCTGTCTATCTGTCTGTCTGTCTGCTGTGTGTGTGTGTGCATGTGTGTGTGGGTGCGTGTGTATTTTTTCTAGTGATCTATTCACATACTCTGTTGGGTTTTTTTGTGTTTCAGAAGTCGAAGCAGAAACGGCCTACTTTGTCATCGGAGCCATTCTGTACCGGACCCTGGGGATCATTCTGCCAGCACCCAAGTGAGTGTGTGTGTGTGTGTGTGTGTGTGTGTGTGTGTGTGTGTGTGTGTGTGTGTGTGTGTGTGTGTGTGTGTGTGTCCTATCCTTAACCTCTTTTCTTCCTCTCTTAGCTGCATACTTTTATTTTTATTTAAACTTATTTATTTACAGAGGGAGTCCCTTTGAGACACAGATCCTTTTCCAGGGAGCCCTGCTTCCAGCCTATTACTAATATAATAATAATAATAATAATAATAGCCTAATAATAATGCCAAATCTCGACGATGATAATAATTATAATAATAATAATAATATATCCTAATTATTAACTAACTTATAATAATATAGCCTAATACAAATATAAATACAATTTATTTAAAATACATAAGAATTCACAAATTTTCTCTACCACCTACAGTGTGGTTACTTCTCTGTAGTCCCCTCTTCTCTTCCTCCTCCCCATCTCCCTCTGTACCTTTCATCTGCCCTCCTCTCCCACTCCATTTCTACCTCTCCTCATTCTCCTTCTCTTCCTCCTCCTATTCTCCCTCCCTTCCTCTCCCACTCCATTTCTACCTCTCCTCATTCTCCTTCTCTTCCTCCTCCTATTCTCCCTCCCTTCCTCTCCCACTCTATTTCCTCCTCTCCTCATCTCCCCCACTCTCTCTCTATCCCTTCCCACCTGTTTCTGCCTGTCTTCATCCCTCTCTCTCTCTCTCTCTCTCTCTCTCTCTCTTTCTCTCTCTCTCTTTCTCTCTCTCTCTCTCCAACCTCTCCTCTTTGTCGTCCCCTATTGCCCCCCCCCCTTCCCTGTCCCCCTGTCTCTCCATATGTTGTTTCTCAATGGACCTGGGTCAGTGCTCCTGGTTATGGCTTACTGGGTGTTAGCCTGGTGTGTTAGTCTGGTGTATTATCCTGGCGTGTTAGCCTGGTGTGCTATCCTGCGGTGTTAGCCTGGTGTGTTAGCCTGCTATGTTAGCCTGCTAGGGTAGCCTGCTATGGTAGCCTGGTGTGTTAGCCTTGTGTGTTAGCCCGGTGTGCTAGCCTGCTATGTTAGCCTGCTATGTTAGCCTGGTATGTTAGTCTGGTGTATTAGTCGGGTGTGTTAGCCTGGTGTGTTAGCCTGGTGTGTTAGCCCGGTGCGCTAGCCTGCTATGTTAACCTGCTATGGTAGCCTGGTGTGGTAGTCCAAATAACAAAAGAAGAGGCCTCGCACACTATTGTAAAAAGAGGCCGACAGATGCAAAAATAATCAGGCTTTAATAAACCACAGTGCAAAAAAGTGACAAAGTGAAAATAACAAAAGAAAGGAAGGTTTGGGTCTTCAGACCATCATCAGCCATAGTATCAGCTTGCTTGTAATGGGTTTAAGTAGGCTGGCAGCCACAGGGAGGAGTCAGTCCAGGCGGGGCTGCACATCAATCAAACAATTAGTCAATAAAGACAATTAGCCTACATGAAACAACCTTTGTTTACAGAGCAAGCCTAGGAATACATACAGAGAACCCATAAACTTGTTTTACAAATAGTACACCTATGTCTGACAGTATGTACATCTTACTGAAGAATATTCTATTTCATAGCTCCATACATGTGTTCGACAAACAGCCTGTAACAGACACCGGAGGTAGGGCTGTGAGCTCTGGCCCTGAGAAGAGAGGGAGAAGAGTTATTACAAGAAGCATGAAAGTGACAACTCCTCATTGAGTCCATCTGGATGCAGTATCTTCATATAGAAAATCCATTTACATTCGGATTTAAAAATTTCAGATCAATGTCACCACCTCTGCGTGGTTTACCAATTTGCTCGATGACACAGAATGAGAGTGTTGACACAGGATGATTGGCTTCGTGAAAATGTCTTGCAACAGGGGATTTGGTGTCATTTCTACGTATAGCGCTTTTATGCTCAATGACACGTCTTGACAGGTCTTATAGTTTTTCCTATATACTGTAGTCTGACTGCATGGACATGATAAGAGATAGATCACACCAGCAGATGCGCATGTGAGAAATTGTCTGATATTGTAGGTTTTAGAGGTCACATGACTAGTGAAGGTGTTTGTTCTCTTAGAATTCTCACATGCTGTACAGTTGCGGCAAGGAAAGAAGCCAATCATCTCGTCCAAACAGCTCTGACAGATGGGACAGTGGTGTCCGCCCGTACAAAGTAGTCTCTTCGCTCTATAGTAAGAGAAGAGAGGAGGGTCAGCGAACAGTTTCTTACAGACAGGATCAACAGAAAGAACCCATCTACTCCTCTACCCCACCTACACCTCCTCTACACCTCCTCTACTCCTCTACCCCCATCTACTCCTCCTGTACACCCATGTACATCTCCTCTACTCCTATACCCCCATCTACACCTCCTCTACACCTCCTCTCCTCCTCCTCTACACCCATCTACACCTCCTCTACTCCTCCTCTACGCCCTCTACTCCTCTACCCCTCCCCCATCTACACCTCCTCTACATCTCCTCTCCTCCTCTACCTCCATCTACACCTCCTCTATACCTTCTCTACACCTCCTCTACACCTCCTCTCCTCCTCTACCCCGATCTACACCTTTACCCCTCCTCTACACCCTCCTTATCCTGTAAACCTCCCAATGTTTTCTAATGATGGCCTTCATGTCCACACTAAGGGGAGAGTAGGAAGTGGTACATACACATGAATATTTTTTGGAACCACGATTCCTGGCTTGGCTGACATCTATGTGACATACTTTCTCTAGGGCTGTATCCAGCCAGCAACCCTCTCACGAAAATTCACATACATTTTCTGGGCCTTCAAAATCCTCCATACTGGAACAGATAAGTCTCAGAAATGGAGAACCTTTCTTCAATGGGGTGCGATGAGAGCTTGCAAGATGCTGTTTTTGTCTGTTGGTTTCGTATAGAGAGTGGTGGAGATCTGATTATCTTTTATGCACACTTTGGTATCTAGAAAGGAAACCTCCAGAGTGCTCCACTCAACACTGAATTTGATGGTAGGGGTCGTGTTATTTAGGTATGATACATACTCCTGTAGGATGACTAATGGGCCCTGCCATGTTAGAAAACAGTCATCAATATACCTCTTGTACATGAGGATATGTCAGCCTGGTGTGTTAGCCTGGTGTGGTAGCCTGGTGTGTTAGCCTGGTGTGTTAGCCTGGTGTGGTAGCCTGGTGTGTTAGCCTGGTGTGGTAGCCTGGTGTGTTAGCCTGGTGTGTTAGCCTGGTGTGGTAGCCTGGTGTGTTAGCCTGGTGTGTTAGCCCGATGTGTTAGCCCAGTGTGCTAGCCCGCACCGCGCTGCTCTGCTGAATGCTAATGGGTGCGGCCTCTGTTGGTTTAGGTCTGGCTCTGGGGTCCGCGTGTCTCATTAGCTTTTCACCAACACGCTCCGAATGCTTCAGACGCTGCAGGGGACCAGGGCCACTTGGGCAATCGCTGTTTGCAGCACACACACAGATATACAACCATACACACACAGATATACGACCATACACACACAGATATACGACCATACACACACATAACATACACACACAGATATACGACCATACACACACATAGCATACACACACAGATATACGACCATACACACACATAACATACACACACAGATATACAACCATACACACACATAGCATACACACACAGATATACGACCATACACACACATAGCATACACACACAGATATACGACCATACACACACATACAGTAACATACACACACAGATATACGACCATACACACACATAACATACAATGAGACCACACACACACACACACACACACACACACACACCTTCTCATCGTTGTTTGCAGCACACACACATATACTGTACGACCACACACACACATGCTAACACCTACACACACACACACACTCATATCTGATTTGTCTCAATGCGAAATCAGGTGAATAACAAAGAGAGGCGTGAATAACAAACGAGCGTGCGATAGGCTATACCACAGCCTACAGGGTATCACTGCACCCATACAATCAAAAGAGAAATTAGGGACACTGTGTTTGCTGTAATGTCTTTGATTTAACAAGCCAGGTGATTGGTTACGTTGTCTCCCAAGGGACAAAGTTCGTGCTAGCTTGTTATTCCAAGCAAGCAGCGGTTGCTATGCAACTTCATGCTAAATCAAATCTAATTAGCACAGTGAAATATCAAACGTGAAAGGGAAAAATGCAATTAGATGTTATAATAATACCACTAAAAAAATACAATAAAAATAGAATGCTTCTTTTAAACGATTTGGTTGCATGGTTGAAAATGACCGGTTGTAATAATGACTTCCTGTGTCCCCTACCCCCCCCCCCCCCATCCCCAGAGCCCAGGCGGTCATCAACTCTAAGATCCTGACAGTGACGGTGCGACCGGAGCCCAGACCGAGTGAACCCATGGTGGTGGTCGAGCTGTCCCCGCTACTCAACGTGAGTACTGACAGCACTGATTGTTATAACATGATATAACACTGCTTAGAATGTATCATACCATGATAAAGACTGATTAGAATGAGTCATATCATGATATTAGACTGGTTAGAACACATCATACTGTAGCATGATATAGACTGGTTAGAATGCATCATAGTAGGATATAGATTGGTTAGAAGGCATCATATCATGATATATGATGTCTAGAATGCATCATACTGTAGCATAATATACACTGGTTAGAATGCATAATAGCATGATGCTGGCTAAAGTTTAATAGCGTGATCCAGGTTATAATGCATAATAGCATGATGCTGGCTAAAGTTTAATAGCGTGATCCAGGTTATAATGCATAATAGCATGATATATACTTGTTATGAGATGCCACGGCATGGCATTGTCATATTACAGTGTAATGTAGTGTTACCTCTTGGCAGTGAAAAATAGAATCCAGTTAGCAGTTAATGACTTCGAACTTCAACTTCTTATTTACAATGTAGCGTAACAGTTTGGTAATGTGCTCATATTTTTCTAGTTGAGTAATAGGCCATGAATGACCAAACAGCCTCTGTTGAGAGAGAGAGAGAGAGAGAGTGTAATGAGATGTACTCCTTCTGACCCTGCTGAAATGTGTGTTTAATTATGCATTTTGAAAATAATGTTGAATAGTTAATGTCCCCGTACGCAGAATGAAGCAAACGCACACACACACACACACATGCACGTGCACGCACGCATGCACACACACACACACACACACACACACACACACACACACACACACACACACACACACACACAGCATGATGTATGGCCTGGAGTAGCCCACAAGGTATCTGCAGATGAAATGAGTCTCTCTCTCTCTCTCTCTCTCTCTCTCTCTCTCTCTCTCTCTCTCTCTCTCTCTCTCTCTCTCAGAGCTAACCAGGACCTCAGGTCAACATTATTGCACAGTTGCTTCATAATTTCTAAACTCATCCTCCTGTTCTCTCCATCCTGCCTACGCTGTGATCTGTTCACTCCATTGCCATTAGCTCTCTCTCTCTTTCTCTCTCTGTCTCTTTCTGTCTTTCTCTCTCCTTCACTCTCTCTCTCTTTCTGCTCCTGTTCCTCTCTGTTTTTACTTTTAAGGAGGAGGTGTAGAGGAGAAGTAGATGAAGAGGTTTAGAGGTTTAGAGGATAAGGAGGGTGTAGAGGAGGGGTAAAGGTGTAGATCGGGGTAGAGGAGGAGAGGAGGTGTAGAGGAGGTGTAGAGAAGGTATAGAGGAGGTGTAGATGGAGGTAGAGGAGGAGAGGAGATGTAGTGGAGGTGTAGATGGGGGAGGGGTAGAGGAGTAGAGGGCGTAGAGGAGGAGTAGAGGAGATGTAGATGAGGTGTAGATGGGTGTAGAGGAGGAGGAGAGGAGGTGTAGAGGAGGTGTAGATGGGGGTATAGGAGTAGAGGAGATGTACATGGGTGTAGAGGAGGAGTAGATGGGGTAGAGGAGTAGAGGAGGTGTAGGTGGGGTAGAGGAGTAGAGGAGGTGTAGAGGAGGTGTAGATGAGGGGTAGAGGAGTAGAGGAGATGTAGAGGAGGTGTAGAGGAGTAGAGGAGGTGTAGATTAGGAGTAGAGGAGGTGTAGAGGAGGGGTAGAGGAGTAGAGGAAATGTAGAGGAGGTGTAGAGGAGTAGAGGAGGTGTAGATGAGGAGTAGAGGAGGTGTAGATGAGGGGTAGAGGAGGTGTAGAGATGTAGAGGAGGTGTAGAGGAGGTGTAGAGGAGGTGTAGAGATGTAGATGGGGTAGAGGAGTAGAGGAGGGGTAGAGGAGGTGTAGAGGAGGTGTAGAGGAGGTGTAGAGATGTAGATGGGGTAGACGAGTAGAGGAGGGGTAGAGGAGGTGTAGAGGAGGTGTAGATGAGGGGTAGAGGAGGTGTAGAGATGTAGATGGAGTAGAGGAGGAGTAGATGAGGTGTAGAGGAGGGGTAGAGGAGGTGTAGAGATGTAGATGGAGTAGAGGAGGAGTAGATGAGGTGTAGAGGAGGTGTAGATGAGGGGTAAAGGAGTAGATGGGGTAGAGGAGTAGAGGAGGAGTAGAGGAGGTGTAGAGGAGGTGTAGATGAGGGGTAGAGGAGGTGTAGAGATGTAGATGGAGTAGAGGAGGAGTAGAGGAGGTGTAGAGGAGGTGTAGATGAGGGGTAGAGGAGGTGTAGAGATGTAGAGGAGGGGTAGAGGAGGTGTAGAGATGTAGATGGAGTAGAGGAGGAGTAGAGGAGGTGTAGAGGAGGTGTAGATGAGGGGTAGAGGAGGTGTAGAGATGTAGAGGAGGGGTAGAGGAGGTGTAGAGATGTAGATGGGGTAGAGGAGTAGAGGAGGAGTAGAGGAGGTGTAGAGGAGGGGTAGAGGAGGTGTAGAGATGTAGATGGGGTAGAGGAGTAGAGGAGGAGTAGAGGAGGTGTAGAGGAGGGGTAGAGGAAGAGGAGATGCATAGAGAGGGATAGCTACTCAAAGTCAGGAGGACGTTGTGTAAACCTCTCCTGCTGCCCCTAACATGATCTGAGAACCCCACAGAGAAGAAACACTCTGGTCTGGACCCCTGTGGTAGGACAGTGGAGGGCAAACACACAACACACACACACACACACACACACAGGTGCACTCACTACTACTATGTGTGTGTGTGTGTGTGTGTGTGTGTGTGTGTGTGTGTGTGTGTGTGTGTGTGCGCGCGCGTCTTGTAGTTTGCAGCTAAGGGGAGGTCGACCTCAGACAGGAAAGGAATGCCCAGATGAGGTGCTGAAGCAGCACCATGGCAACAGCTGTTGAGGGAGGGGTCACGTGGGGGTGTGTACAGGTCTCTGTACCGGACAGGGTCCTAACTGTGAGGACATCTGGTCTGCACTCCCCCATACAGCTCCCAGATGACCACTGTGTGTGTGTGTGTGTGTGTGTGTGTGTGTGTGTGTGTGTGTGTGTGTGTGTGTGTGTGTGTGTGTGTGTGTGTGTGTGTGAGAGTGAGTGAGTGAGTGAGTGAGTGAGTGTGCACTGGTGAGCAAGAAGCAGGAGGGCAGAAAGTGTGTCCCTACAGTACGGTACACCAGATGCCAAAGCGCCCCCCCCCCCCACCCCCCCATCCCCCAACAAGTCATCCCTTCCTTGCCCTCTAGGTTCTGGGCTGGCGCTGTTTTGGATCTGTGCTAATCATCCCTAACTCATTCTGTGTGATACCTCATCCCCATTTGCTTAGCAATAATCTCATTTACCCATTATCAGTCAGAGTGATCAGTCGAGTGGCCAGCCGTGGTGGGAGATATTAATTGGAACGTCCATCCGTTAGCAGTGCTAAACCCTTTGAATCATTTTAAATTTATTTATTTAATTTTTGTCAGAAAGCAATTAATTATTTTGCCTAAATATTGCCAATCAAGGTACATAGTATCCTTGAGCATTTAGACTTAAAATTGGCCAGATTCCTAAAGAATAAGGTGATGATTCATAAGCAAATTAAATGAGACATATAATTTCACTATGAACTATGCAGATATTACCCACAGCTATCATCATATTATCATAGTATGTTCAAGCCCCACTGAGACTGAGGCTCCTGCGGGAGGCGCTAGTCGAGCAGACACAGCAATTACGTGTCCTGTCACCGTTAGAGAGGGGATCGACAGCGTGGGGGGAAGCGCTGGTGTCAGCCGTGACGGAGCCAGCGTTAGCCTAGCGCTAACTGCCCTGACTGCTGATTGATGGCCGAGCGCTACCAGGCGGCTAGCGTAGCACGCGGGCTAACGCGCCCACTGGGGGAAACGCGTGATCCCCAGGCGATGCCCGGCGGTGCGCCAGCGGAAACAAAGGCCTGTCTGTCATCCATCAGTCCAGCCCCGCCCGTCACCGGCCCGGCAGGGATACATAAATGATGCATCGCGCCTTCTGTCTGTCTGTTCCTATGGAGATCGCTCAATGGACTGATGTGATGGAGGACGCATCGCGGTCAACAAGGGTTCTATACTGTAGCTCCAACCCATCCATGTGTGATAGATCAGGGATGACCTTGACTGTGATAGGACAGGGAAGAAGTGCTATTCTACTGCATCCTGTTCCTGTCCCTTGTCCAGGAATTTACATCCAAACACCTTGGGCCTTTGTCTTTGTAATTTGTCACCTCCCCCCAAGTCCCCTGCAAAACCCAGTTTTCAGTCATGTAAAACACCTCAGCTCTCCCTCTTTTGTAATTGTGAGCACACTCTGCATAGCTCTTCCTCATCTCTTTGTTTAGGTCGGAGGGGCCCCACCTTGGTCTTCCTCGTCCTGATTCAGACTTTTGTTTTCTTTGTTTTCTCATGTCACATGTCTTTACTCTTGGCCACGCCTGCCATTCATGTACAATGCAGTAGCCAATCACATCCTGGAAACACTGTACCTTTGTTTGGACTGTACATAAGCCACAGCCAGAAGTGACTGACTTCACTTCTCTGACAAACCACCTTTGTTTGCGTTGTTCAGGAAGTCCTTGCGCAAGTATTTGATTTCATTCAATAAACCAGACTCAACCTTTTGAACGTATCTTGGTAAATCTTTGGACTAGACAAGTCTAAAATACTATCACACCCTCCATCCAATCATCTGTTAGGGGACTCAAGGGGACCTACAGTGTGAGGGAATTGAACTAGCTTGTGGCGCCATGTGCTAATTATCTAAAGAACCCTTTAGGTGAAATTAATGACTCAAATCTGAGGTTACCACCGAGAGTCACTGGTTGGATTGCTGGACGTGCCCATCTGCCATGGCATGGACTGGCACTGCCACCCATGGCTTTATAATGTGATAATACCCTCGGGCCACCAGGGGGAGCCCACTCATTGAATGTACCGTAGGCTCCGGTCATCACTGGAGGGTTGACCTAACCCTTCCTATCCTAGCTCCCCATGTTTGGGCTCTCGTGTGTGGGTAGTTGACCCATCCGGCCAGCCATGAGTGTTGTCCCTCTCTTTGGAAGATCCAGACCGTATTTAACCATGCTAATGGTCTACATGTTGGCTCGCTGGTTATCTCTTTCCTTCTTAGATTGGATTTCCTCGGTGTGTGTCCACATCAAGCCCAAAGTGCTTAAAGCTCTTATCTGGTTCTTGGACCTGAATGGACAATTGTGATTCCCTATTGATTACTGTCTGATTCCTCCAACTTAAGATCACACACAGATAGATAAGTGGATAGAGCTGGTACAGACCCAGATGATTCATTTAGAGCAATCAATCCACTAACCATAGCTGATCACCAGTGGAACAAGCCCCAGATGAGTCAGTTAAAGCGATTGATTCCCTGATTGATTCCCCTGATTGAGTCATAGCGAGTCTTCCTGGCTGGCACGCACCACTGAGCCCTGATTACAGAAGGAATCACCCGCGCTCCTCAGCTCTTAAGATCGGATTTGGCTCCAGTGAGTCGATGGATTAAGAGGGAGCTGATGGCAAACAGGCTGCTGTGCTGTCTAGACTGTAGAAAGGGCTTGCCTTGTCTCTGTTTAAATGTGTGTGAGTGTGTGTGTGTGTGTTTGGGGGGGGGGCAAGGAGAGTTCAAACTGTATTTTAAAGGGGGGGGGGGGGCGGATCTCCCTCTCTCTCCTTTCTCTCTTAACCTTTCTCCCATGCCCCCCCCCCCCCCCCCCCTCTCTCTCTCTCTCCTCTTGGTTGCTAGCTATTTCCCTCGCTGTCCTCCAGCAGTGAACGTACCGCTCCCCTTCTCTGTATCCCTCTCCCTGTCTGTCTGTTTACCTCCACCTCCATCCTCCACGCACCTCCACGCATCCTCCCCAGGCGCTGCGCTGTTTCCTCTCTGTTCCTCCAGAGCTCATCCTATCAGGCGACAGTCGCAGTTAATCTTCCTCTCTCCTCCTCCCTCTCTTCTCTGCGCAGGGAACGTCAGACCCGCAGTGCGTTGTCTGGGACTATGGCAACCCGTAAGTTATCTTTATTCCACTTCTGTGTTTGTGTGTGTGTGTGTGTGTGTGTGTGTGTGTGTGTGTGTGTGTGTGTGTGTGTGTTTTGGATCTAATTACTGTTTTCTTCCACTCTTTCACTTCCTGTGTAAACTTTAATTCAACAGTTATTTTTAATAATTACAGTATTTCCTCCGTTCCAAAGCACTGACAGGGAAGTGCATCCAGAGCTCTTCCTCAGCCTGCTCGTGTCATGGTATACCCTTCTTTATGTATTTGACAGAAACATATTAGCCAGCCTCACAGGAATGACTGACGGAAATTACATTCGAACTCGACAACTGAATTTGACCTGGGGCATGTAAAGGCAGACATCTTTTTTAAACACAGACATCTCACAGCAAGTGAGAACACAATATTGGAACTCTATTTCTTAGCCCCTTCTCTGGGATAACAACCCCGCAAAGTCAATTAGCAGGCCGACAGATTGACTTCTCCTCGGCTCAACAGACGACAGCCGAACTGGATTCAAAGCGAGACACATGCAGGACAGAGTGGACTTGGGCCAGATGGACTTGCCAGACACTCTTACACACATGCTCATTTGTTGTCTGTCCTTTGTTATTTAGAAAGGCGCTACATGAATGTGATTTATTATTATTAGTAGTAGTAGTAGTAGTAGTAGTTGTATTATTGTTGTTGTTGTTGTTGTTATTATTACACACATACTACACAAAAGTCACACATACTGCACACAATACACACATACTACACTCAAATCGACACAATAATCTACATAGTACTAAAGGCACTTTCACACAGTCGTACTGTTTCCCCTGAACGACGGACCTCTGGGGCTAATGCTCCGTGTTCACCGGGGCCTGTGGGCGGGTTCGCGGGGGACTTTCAATCTACCCCAAAAATACCCAGCTCAAGAGGTAGTGCTCCTGCCGGGGGGGAAAGTACTCAGTGGGCAGGGCGGCAGCGCTGAACATTTCTGATTGGCTGAGTAGGGAGCCTACTGGCAAAGTTTTATTTCAACGGCGCCATGTTTAAATTCACTGCGCAAGACAGCGATCACGTCAAAACTGCTTTCCTAGTTCAACATTGTTTGAAAAAAATAATAGTTTGCCATAGACAGAGAGTTTTATAAGTCTGTGATAAAAACCAAAACACTTTCGTGTTTACTGCAGAGCATCGTCGGGATTTAAACTAAACTGAATAAATACATGTGTAAACATGAAACTGCTTTGCTAGTTCATTCTTCTAGTAGCTAAGACATCTGCTGGAAGAAAAATATTTCTCCCATTTCATTTTCCGAGAATGAATTTTCTCTCTCACACAACTTCCTTGATGTAGCAGGCTGTAAAGCAGGCGAGTCCCTTATCTCCCGTGCGCGGGGTGCAGGGGCGGACTGGCCATCGGGAGCACCGGGAGTTGTCCCGGTGGCCTGGGGCGCCAACTGGCCTGACACGCGGTGAATGGCATGCCCCCACCCCCCCTGTCAACAAATCGCGCAGCATTTACCTCGCTGTCTGAACGCCATCGACATGGGGAGCTCTAGGGAACAGAGAGTTCTAGGGGGTTTCACCCCGGGGGAGAAGTACAGGGGGCTTTCTGGCGAGAAAGCGCCTTATGTGACATTCATAAACGCTCGCCCTCACACACACACACACACACAGTTTCTGCCTCAGCCATTAACAGCCACTCCAGTTTTGGCCCTTCCTGTTGGCACCGAGACACTCCATGTTGTGGACAGCGCTGCCATTTTTAAACTCTGAAACATGGAACACACTCAGTGAAATGCAGACACACCAACACACACAGACACACACACACACACACAAAGTATCTGTGTGTGCAGGCTGAGAGAGATCCTAGCTCCACCCGGGACCAGAGAGTGATAGAACATGTTGGACAAAGCTGCCAGTTTTTGTTTGTTGAAGGAAGTCTCCTCTCTGTCAGCCTGACAAAGCTAAAGCAGTAGAGAGAGGGAGGGAGGGAGAGAGAGAGAGAGAGAGAGAGAGAGGGAGAGAGAGAGAGAGAGGGAGGGAGAGAGAGAGAGAGGGAGGGAGGGAGAGAGAGAGAGAGGGAGGGAGAGAGAGAGAGAGAGAGAGGGAGGGAGG
>NC_140254.1:14414968-14429131 GCF_949987555.1 Borostomias antarcticus
AATGACTGACAGCATGATAACAATATAACTTTTAATCATGGTAATGTGCACGCACCCTAACCCTGACCCTGGATTTAAAAAGGATGCTAAGTGCAAGGTAATTGACAATGATGCCAGTAATTGTGTATCCCATGAGACTGAAGTTGTTTACTTTTAAATAAGCCTGCAGGGTTTCAGACTCCCCTTTGTGTTTCCAACTGACGCCATCTAACTAATTGGACAGTGGAAAAACAGACTTTCATTGGTGTGTGTGTGCGTGTGTGTGTGTGTGTGAGAGAGAGAGAGAGAGAGAGAGAGAAAGAGAGAGAGACAGACAGACAGACAGACAGACAGAATAAACTTTATGGCACTACATTGTGTTTGGCCCATGATTTGTCATGCCTGAAGTGTAAAATTTAATAAACACACTCCTCGGCTCCTCTGTGGAATGGGGTGGGGACTGGAGGTGGCAGGGGGGAGGGATGAGAGAGGAGGAGGGGCAGGAGGGAGGGATGAGAGAGGATGAGGGGCGGAGAGGGATGAGAGCTGCTCCACTTTTCCGTCCGACGGAGCAGAAGGGATCAGGGCGCCACTCGCTCCCTCTGACGGCGGCCCGCCCGCGACATGTGCGAGTACAGCCGTTAGCTTAGCTCGGCCGACCCCACACGGGCCGGGCCGACGCCGCGGCGTGCTCCGCTCTCCCGGGGACAACGTAGACCTCGGCTTAGTCGCGCTAACTCCACAGGTGGCGGGACGTGCGTAGGAACGCGGCGCCCGGCGTCGAGGAACGGGCGACTGCCGGCTTCGGATTAGCCCTACGGGTTTAGCGTCCCGCGGGGGCGAGAGCGGACGAGTGTTGAGCCTACGCCCACCGCTGCACCGGGAGATGGTTTCAGTTCGCGCCGAAGGACTGGCGTGATTTGGACACCACACGTTAGGCCAGGCTAGTTTCTACAGTAGTTTCGTCCGGTGCCAGACAGCGTGACGGAGTCAGAGTTAGTTTTGTGTGCTGGGTGAGGTTGAGAGAATTGGCGGCGTGGAGGGTCGGACGTTCGCGACTGACTGCTGTAACGCTGGAGGAGGGTCTTCAGTTTTGTCAGAGGGGGGGGGGCGGCTCAAACCTTCGGCGTGAGAGTTCTGGGTAACGCTGTTCTGAGGCTCCGTTGCTAGAGACCGGTGGAGTTGAGTCTTTACGGCGGTGAGTACCAGCTCTCTCAGTCTTTCTGTGGAAGACTGGTGTGTGTGTGTGTGTGTGTGTGTGTGTGTGTGTGTGTGTGTGTGTGTGTGTGTGTGTGTGTGTGTGTGTGTGTGCCTGCTCGCTCGCGTGTGCGTTTTTCCTTGGATTTCCCTGTCTCATTTAAGGACACTAAGCAGGTCTATTTTGGTTTTGCGCTCTGAGGTTAAGAGTTTGAGCGGAAGCTAAGTGCTTCACTCAGGATCTGACACAAGCCTCGTCTGCTAGCGAGGTCGCGTGTCATTGGTGCAGCAGCGGATTAACCTCGTTCTCTGTGAGCTGCTGGAAGTAGGGAAGTAGGTAACAAGGGGAGAGCGTGGGAGCTGTATGGGGGCCCCGAGGTCTTCCTAGTGGGCTACAAGCTCTAGCAAGCCCCTCATATCACCTGGAGCTCTTTCAAGGCTCAGTTAGAATAGGCTGCTGTTGACGCACTGGAAGTGCATTTACAGTTAGAATGTGTACAGGCTCAAACTGAGTGCAGTGAGCGACTGTAGCGCTTTTCCATTCCCATCAAAACAAACAGAACACAGTTTGGTAAGTAAGTAAGTAAAGTGTATTTATATAGCACCTTTCAAGATACACAATCACAGAGTGCTTTACAGTCTAATCAAACGTACATGGCAGACAATTAAAACAACCGCAACCGAGTAAAATACAGAAGAATAAAACGATAAAAGCAAATACAGATTTTAAAAAATCAGGTAAAAAGGCACAAAATAAAACATAAGGAGACAAATTAAAACTCACGAGGGACAGAAGGGGACATATCAGGGCTAGCCGTATTTAGGCATGGGCGACATGGGCAGCCGAAGAAAAAAAAAGAAAAGAAAAAAAAACTCAGCGAAAAGTAAACAAACTACCCGCCCCCCCCGGGTCAACACCTTGCCGACACTCTATTATTAATCGGAAAGCCTGTTCATTTCACGTTTACAAAACAACATTGAAAGTGGGGTCGGGGGGTTCACCCAGGTCGGCATATAAGATAGAAACGCTACTGCAGGGCCCGATTGGTTGAGTGGTGAAACAGGAGGTCTGCAATATAGCCCGGTGATTGTCCATGAAGGGCTTTGAAAGTGAGGAGTAGCACTTTAAAATGTACTCTGAACTTCAGCGGGAGCCAGTGCAGACTTGTTCAGACAGATAAAAAGCACATTACTGTAGTCAGCTCAGTTTGGTCAGCTTGACAGGTTCAAAACAGCAAACATGAAGTGTTTCGGTGCCAACAGGAAGGCCCAAAACTGCAGGGGTTGTTAATGGTTGAGGCAGACACTCTGTATGTGTGTGTGTGTGTGTGTGTGTGTGTGTGTGTGTGTGTGTGTGTGTGTGTGTGTGTGTGTGTGTGTGTGTGTGTGTGTGTGTGCGTGTGTGTGTGTATGCATGTGTGTGTCTGTCCTCAGAGGCAGCACACCAGGAAGTGAGGTAGGCTAATCCCCGTAAAGAGGCTTACAATTAGTTCCCTGTGGTAAGGAAGCACACTGTAGGTCAATGACCAAGCAACCTCCAAGCATGGGAGTGATGAGAGAGAGAGAGAGAGGGGGGGGGGGGGGGGGGGGCGGTGGAGGGAGGGAGAGAGAGAGGGAGAGGTGTCACCATTTGTATGACTGTCTTTGTGTGTTTGATCTAGATATGAACAGCTTTGGCTATGACTCATGTTCATTAGTTAAGACATCTTTGACCAAACACACACACACACACACACACACATACACACATACACATACATACAGAGCCACCGTCAATCATAAGTGCATTCTCAATAGTGTGTGTGTCTGCGTGTCTGTGTGTGTGTGTTTGTATGTAGAGGAGGGGGGTACTTCTCTGTTGGATAGTGGTATGCTTAAACCACAATGACGCAAGGTGATTTGTGTCATCTGAAGATCTGTGTCAGTGTCTTATCCCCACCCCAAACTCAAGTCCAGATGTCTTACAGCAGCTCACACTACCACAGCCACTAGCTCCGAACACATCTGCTACGTCATACACACCAGAACCCTAACTCAAACTCTGACAGAATGCTCACGCAGAACCTTAACCCTCAGACAGAACGTTCACACAGAGCCCTAACTCTAATGCTGTGTTCATGTGGTGTCGGAATAATCAGAAACATGAGTTCCCGACTGGAAAAATTCACATGAAGGCCCCCTCAAGTCAGAACAAGAAGTCAGCAAGTCGGTGCAAATGTTGGTACACGACTTGCCGGCCTGTGACGCCAGGACAATTTAATGTGACCAGGTCATAGAGATGTCCAGTAGAATTCCAATCGCTTGTATAAATGTCCTGCCAAGATTCAGCCTATTTTTCTCTGTGACGATCGCATCCAGCATCCTGCACTGGCCCGCATGCACCATGTCAACACAAATAGACGCGTTCATTCTTCCGTGTGCTGTTGTTATTGTTGGCCAACCCGAGCCCCCGTGTTCAGCGCTTTGTTCTTTTGTTCGGTACTACCGGCTGGCAGACCTTCCCACCCACCATGCGCCACGACAATGTCAGTCCTGACTCAGCGCCAAGCGCTCGTCCTCGTCATCGCGCTCGTCCTCGTCTCGGCACAGGCAGCTCGGCGCCTCCGCAGTCCCCACCTGTGGCTGAGTCCCTGCCACGCCTCCCCATGGCCGACTGCGCCTTCCACTCATCCTCGCTCTTCCCTCATCCCTCTCTCATCTCATCGTCCTCCTCTTTGCGCCCTCGAGGGATATCCCCCTTTCATAGACCGCCCCCTGGGCGTCTCGTTCCTTCCTCATCCCTCTTCACCTCCTCTCCTCTACCTCCGTTCTCAGTATTCCCTTCTTCTCCAAACCTGTCCCCGCAACGTCGGAATGTGTTCCCCTCATTGGCTGGATTACAGGCGCACGTTCCGTTGTTGGTGGGTGCGTGTCGACTGTGTGTGTGTGTGTGTGTGTGTGTGTATTTTCAGCATTCTTTTCTTTAAAGCATTAAACTATTCAGTTTCGTTGCAGTCTCCACTCACAATCTGAGTCTGCGCTTTCGCCGTATCTGAAAAAGACATGGGCCGAAAAGGCAAACTGCCCCTTAATTTAAAACTATTAGAAATAGACACGGTTAAGAAGTCAACGTAAGCTCCGAAAGATACCGCGGGGTCAGTAGTGAAATGATGAAGCTTAACAGGTCATCTGTGTGTGTGTGTGTGTGTGTGTGTGTGTGTGTGTGTGTGTGTGTGTGTGTGTGTGTGTGTGTGTGTGTGTTAAGGCATGGGGGGATTGTGTGTGTGTGTGTGTGTGTGTGTGTATGTGTGTGTGTGTGTGTGTGTGCAGACATGGAGGATTACACACACACACACACACACACACACACACACACACACACACACACACAGCATAACCCCTTTGTTTCAGATGACCAGTTCAGTGTGTGTGTAATCCCCCCGAGCCTGCCGACACACAAACACACACACACACACACACACACAATCTGAATAACTAAACCAACATCATCCTTCTGTCTACAGCAGACAGACTTAACAATGCACAAACCAACAGTCCTGATTTCTCTCCATCTGTGCTTACTGTAACGAGTCTTATCTTCTTCATCAATTCTACATGATGGTCTGGACCACATGGCCCTGTAATGCTTGTGTCAGCCAACAGCACATTTCATATTAAAGATGTTGTGTGTGAATGCTCATCCCATCATGCATCCATGGCTACACATGACTAAAGTTAGAATATTATATGGGAGACAGGGGCAGATGTATAAAAATATGACTTTGATCATATTTAAAAAGATAATATTTTAAAGAAAGATTATCTTTAACATTAGTTTTACAGTAGTATTATTTACAAAATGATATGATAATAATGATATGCCATGTTCTGTTCTGGAGTGGGATGCTGTTGTCCTTTTGAACTGGATGAGAAGTGTATTACTTCCTACTTTTAGCCACAAGCTGCGCGTCTCATCTCTCTCTCTTTCTATCTCTCTCTTTCTCTCTCTTTTTCTCTCTCCCTCCCACTTCTCTCCTCCCCCCTTTCCCTCTCTCTACCTTTCTCTCTTTCCTTTCCCTTCCTTTCTCTCTCTCTCACACACACACAGGCACACACGCGCACACACACACACACACATTAAGCGTTGCTACAGGTAATCAGGTAATCTAGAAAGAACAGACTTAATCAGAGTCCCTCGTCTTTGAAGTGTCAGTCTCCTGGTGGTGAAGGTCAATGAGAGATTGTTCTCATGTTGCACTGGTGGACTGGGATGATGGCAGCGTGTAGTCAGATGGGCGTGTGTGTGTGTGAGTGTGTGTGTGTGTGTGTGTTTGTGTTTGTGTGTGTGTGTGTGTGTGTGTGTGTGCGCGCGCGTGCGTGTGTGTGTATGTGTGTGTCCCAGTGGAGAGCTGTAATGTGACTCCAGTCTACAGTGCTATTGTTGGTGGTCATTGCTGCCACCTTGAAAAGAGATAGTTGTAATCAGCATCTGCTTTAAAAACCCAGCAGAAGGCCCTTGAGATAAGGAAAACCACCTCTCTGCTGAAGGATACAGAAGTATCCGTGATTAATAGCATTAGAAACACTTGGCATCGCATGCTTCAAGTCCGGGACGCCCGAGTGCATGTGTGTATGCCGGTTCTGAACGCTCCAGCAGGAGGGTTCTGCTGTGCTGGCCGGGCCAGGGGGAGAGGGACGCGAGGGTGATGTGTTGCCCTGGATCCAAGGGTAATTAGTTCAATTAAAGCCCCTCGATGCCACCATCGATCGCTCCCAACATCCAACATTTCACTGGAGCGTTTAGAGAACATTACACACAGTGGGGGAGGGGAGGAGGGAATGACAGAGGGTGTGGAGGTAGAGGAGAGAGAGAGAGAGAGAGAGTGAAGGAGAGAGAGAGAGAGACTGAGAGAGGGAGACAGAGAGAGGGAGAGAGAGAGAACAAGAGAGAGAGGAGAGAAAGAGGGATCCTCGGTTCCGGACGGTTCTGGGAAGCGCCGGTCTTCTCCCGGGACGCAGCGGGCGGCGAGACACCGACCCCAGGTACCGCACCGCTACGATCGGACCTCCACCACTATCTGGGTTCAGCTCCCGCTCATCCAGGGGGTATCTGGGTTCAGCTCCCGCTCATCCAGGGGGTATCTGGGTTCAGCTCCCGCTGTCCTTGAGAATAGAGTCCTATAGGAGAGGGGACGGGTCCGCTGACGGAATGGAGATGAGCGCTTGAAGGGTATCGACGGAGGACAGGATGAGAGGGGGAAGAGGGGAGGAGCGTGAGTGGAGGAGGGAGGGAGAGGGGGAAGGGTAAAGAAGAGACGGAAGAGAGGAGGAGTATGAATGGTTGACTGAAGGAGAGAGAAGAGCGAGACAGGCCAGAACTGTGAATTGGACACGGGCACTGCCTGAATATCAGTCTAACTCTACCTCTCCTCCCTCCAGTCTCTCTCTCTCTCTGTCTCTCTCTGTCTCTCTCTGTCAATTTCAATTTTAAATTTAATTTAAATTTAAATTTAATTAGCTTTATTGGCATGAAAAGGCTTATATTGCCAAAGCAAATATTAAAGGATAAGGACACTGGATTTCATGTTTAGCCCTATTCCTGGCTTCCCTGGCATGTATCTGACTAGTACAGGTTAAAATATTTATGTTTTGTGCAGTACAGAGTTCTGTGTCAATAACGTCGGCGCGCACACCCTGGCTCGTTGCTAGCTATTGGCACACTTGAAAAACTCGAAAAAGTATGATATACGTGGATTTCAAGTTCAGGAATTACATGGTTTATGCTTACCAAGCTCTGAAGTCACCAAAGGTCCTTTCGCCTCTGCATTTCGAAACAACAGTAACTTGTAAACAGTACTAATTTCACCGAACAACCAACAGCCATCCCTTCACGCTGTAAACCTCTGCGAAATTCATCCGAATCCGAATTTTGCAGAGGATTATAGTGATTAATTTGGAGGGAGTATTGGCCCAATTGTGCTCGGCAGGCATTGTTTGTAGTTTGTCTGTGAAGGTGTAATATAGCCTACTTTTACAGAAATCCAGGTGAAGTGTTTCGATTGGATGTTTGTCCCAGTTTGTAGTAGATGTTTGCTGAGTGGTCCCCAAACTTCACAGCCATACATTGCAATGGGTTCTATGACTGATTGAAATATTTTTAACCAGATTTTAATTGGAATGTCAATTTTGATGTTTCTTCTGATTGCATAGAACGCCCTCTTTGCCTTGTCTCTCAGGTCATTCACAGCCGTGATGAAGCCACCTGTGCTGTTGATATTTAGGCCTAAATACGTATAATTATTTGTGTGTTCTAGTTCAACTGTGTCCAAATAGAATTTATAGTTGTGATCTTGATACCCAGACCTTTTTTGAAATATCATGATGTTAGTTTTCTTTGGGTTCTGATAGTCTTTAATTGTTGATTCGAGATTTTGTAATTTTTCTTGAATTTGGTTTTGGTCAGGGTTATTTGTTATTTTGTTGAAAAGGTTTGCAAAGTGATTTGTCCAAATATCTCCATTTTGGATTGCCAAATCATCATGCACTGGTTTGTTGAGGGTTTTCCAATTTTCCCAGAATTGATTGGATTCGATTGATTCTTCAATCATTTTAAGTTGGTTTTGGATATGTTTTTCTTTTTTCATTCTTTGGGTGTATTTGTATTGTTTTAGTGTTTTCCCATAGTGAAGACATATCATTTGGTTGTTTGGGTCCCGATGTTTCTGATTAGATAGCTTTCTCAACTTTTTCCTTAGATCTTTACATTCTTTGTCAAACCATGTGTTGTCATTTAGTCTTTTTGGTTGGCTGTTTTTCTTTAGATTTGTCAATTTTGCTGATTTATCAAATATTATATTTATTTTCTCGACAGCCAACTTTACACCTTCATTATTGAGGGGGAATGGTGTAGATAGAAAATTGATCTAGGAGTGATTGGATTTGTTGGCTGCCAATTGCCTTTTGGTAGTTGTCTGTGCTGTCTGTATTCCATCTATAGGACTGAGGGATAGGGTGTAGTTTATTGGGCTGGTTTTCCTCATGACTGGGTTGTCCTCTCAGATACAGTAGACAGTTATTTTACTGTGATCCGAGAGAGGTGATAAGGGGCTGACTGTGAATGCACTAAGAGACGCAAGATTGAGGTCAGAAATAAAATAGTAGACTGTGCTGCTACCAAGAGATGAACTGTAGTTATACCTTCTTAGAGAGTCCCCTCTTATCCTTCTGTTGATATAAACCTAGTGTTCGGAGTTGTAGAAGCTGTCCCATTTGTGTTGGTTAGTTTTTCGTAGTTATTTCTGGTGGGGTATGTGGGGAGGGAGAGGTTGTTGCTATCTAGTACATGTTTATCTCCATGTGTGTCAATGGTGTCTGGTTTGTCTGCTGTTCTGGCGTTCAGGTCACCACAGATCAGGACATTTCCTTGGTTCTGGAACTCATTAATTTCCCCTTCCAGAATGGAGAAACTGTCCTCATTGAAATAGGGTGACTCAGATGGGGGAATGTATGTAGGGCAGAGGAAAACATCTTTGTCAGTTGAAGTTTGTTTTTTTATTTTTAGCCAGATATAGAATTCTACTTTTTTTAATTAGTTCTATTGAATGGGTAAGTTGAGATTTATACCAAATAATCATTCCTCCTGAGTTCCTGCCCTGTGTAACTCCTTTCATTTTAGTAGATGGGACGATGATTTCTCTATAACCTAGTGGACAACCAGTGGGAACATCACATTTACACCATGTTTCCTAGGGCTGGGTATCGATTCGAATTTCGAATTCAAATTCAATTCCGATTCACAAGGTTCAGAATATCACGATTCAATTCGATTCGATTCAATATCGATTCGGTTAGTGTTACTAAAACCTGTTTTTTAGCTGTAACCTTAATTACATAACTGCCAAGTTATGCAACACATCAATACTAGAGCTGGGTATCGATATTTATTTCCAAAAATGAATGAATGAATCATTGAATGAATTAATGAACTATTCATTCCTTCATTTATTAATTCATTAATTAAATAAAAGATCGATTTTGGGATTCATGAATCGATTCTGAATCATTTGAGATCATTTGAGATTTGAATCATCGATTCAGAATCGATGAATCGATTGTTTTAACCCAGCCCTAATGTTTCCTGAAGGATAACAATGTCTGCATCATGAGTCTCCTTCAGGAACTCGGGGTTTCTACTCTTCAAGCCAAAAGCAGAGGGCCGGAGCCCCTGTATATTCCAACAAGCAATAGAAAATGATTTCATGGCTAATATTTTGCATTTTAAATAAGAAAACTCACACAGGCAAGTAAACATTGACCAAAACAAGAACCAGCAGGTCTATAAGTGGGTTTTGTTTGTTATTAGTTTTGTTACGAACATGTATATTTGTGTGTGTGTGTGTGTGTGTGTGTGTGTGTGTGTGTGTGTGTATGTACTGTATGTATGTATGTATGTATGTATGTGTGTGTGTGCGTGCCTGCGTGTGTGTGCATGCATGCGTGTAATTCACTCTTCTCACCAGGTGTCCATTAAGTGGGAGCAGAGTAGGCTCAGCATGCGCTGAATGTCATTCAGTTCGCTGGAGGGGGCGGGGCTGGTTCTTCCTTCCACTACCTGGGCGTATGTCTGCCTGCTGGACTGTGGCTCCGCAGGGGGGGGTGTGGTGGGTATTGAGGCCAGCGGTACTGGGGCCGGTGGTACTGTGGTCGTTGCAGGGGGGGTCCGGGGTGATGATCCAGGGCAGCGTTCTGGTGGGCTCAGTGGGGTGGAGGTTCCTCTACTGTTCATGGGTGGAGGAACACCCATGTCTCTATCTCTTCCTGGCCAAGGGCCCTGTGTGTGCATTCAACCATATGACCGTGTGTGTGTGTGTGTGTGTGTGTGTGTGTGTGTGTGTGTGTGTGTGTGTGTGTGTGTGTGTGTGTGTGTGTGTGTGTGTGTGTGTGTATGTGTGTGTGTGTGCATGCTTGCTCGTGTGTGTTGGTTTGTTTTACTCACGATGTGTGTGCCCCGTTTCTCCCCCCCCCCCACCCCTACAGAGAGGCTGGAGCGGAGCACTGGGACACGGAGGGCTGCCAGACTGTGCCGTCGACGGCCGTCCACACCAGATGCCTGTGCAGCCGGATCTCCACCTACGCCGTGCTAGCGCAGCAAGCTAAAGACCCGGTGAGGCGCCTTTCCCCTTTTGGGTTTCCGCTAATGAAAAAAACGTTTGCGGTGTGCTGTTAGGCGGCCCAACACGATTAATATCTTGCAATTAGGGGAAGAAAAACATTTTTGAACTTGAGGTGAACTCCAGAGACTGGAGGATCTGCAGGACCACAGATAGTGTGTGGTTACTAGACGGGCCATTGTTTGACATAAAGAGAGAGAAAGAGAGGAGAGGGAGAGAGAGAGAGAAAGAGAGAGAGATATGCTTGTCAGAACAGTAGCCTACATTATGCAGGGTTCACAAGCTATTTAACTACAGTAGACCACTGTTTAGTTGCCATGGAGACAGACCATACAGGTGGAGAGGTTTGGAGGGGTACCTTTCTGGGGAGGTGCAGCTTGTGTCCTGGTTTTCATTTGGAGGTGTTAGGTGTGTTGTTGTTGTTGTTGTTGTTTTGGAAAACAAATGAAAGTAATATTGTAATAGTAATGTGCTATCAGAAGACACAAAGCCTGCTATATGGATTTCCAATAGTGAAAAGTGCAGGCAGCCAATTGCATTTAATATTTCGTAGACTAATTAGCGAAGAAATTAGTCTCCAAAAACTCCAAAAACTGACTCACCAGTCTGCTGACTCACGGTGTGTGTGGTTGTTTGAGAAAGTGCCAGGTTAAAGGTTATCAGTTAGAAAAAAGACAGAGCTCTGATGCTTGTCATAAATTGTGCTGGATCCACAAGCTAATTACTGTAACTAGACTGCCATTTAGTTGCCATGGAGACAGACAATACAGTGGCAAGGTTTGGAGGTTTTCTTTTGGATATGTTACAGTAGGTGTGTTAGAATGTATGTGTCATCATTTCGATAGGTGTGTTTTTGCTTGGTGGTACTAAGTAGCTTTTACTTTACTAGAATATTGTGCACATACAGTACACACTTAAATAATTAACATGGTTTGTATGTGGGAGGCCATGTTATGTGTTTAGATCTGAAGTGCATGTGTGTGTGTGTGTGTGTGTGTGTGTGTGTGTGTGTGTGTGTGTGTGTGTGTGTGCATGTGTGAACACAGAGGGGGTGAACGTGAGTGTGACAGTACATGTACAGCACAGTAAAGCATGCAACAGAGGGAGAAAGACAGAAGAAGAGAGAAAGCGAGAGAGCGAGACAGAGAGAGAGGAATGGAGTGAAGAAAGAGTGTGCGATGTCCTGTAGCCTCCAGTGTGTGTCCAGTGAGCATTTAGAAATGGTGTCAGGGATGGAGGTGTTGTGGGGGTGGGTACACAGCAGACAGAAGGCTTTTAGCCGTCCGGCATAATGCCTGTTCTGTTTTATTGAGCCAATGTCCTGTGTCCTACTAACCCCACAGAGCAGCTCTGCCCCCTGGCCTAGTCCTCCTCTCCTCTCCTCTCCTCTCCTCTCCTCTCCTCTCCTCTCCTCTCCTCTCCTCTCCCCTCCTCTCTCCTCCTCTCCTCTCCTCTCCCCTCCTCTCCTCTCCTCTCCTCTCCTCTCCTCTCCTGTCCTGTCCTCTCCTCTCCTCTCCTCTCCTCTCCTCTCCTCTCCTCTCCTCTCCTCTCCTCTCCTCTCCTCTCCTCTCCTCTCCTCTCTCTCCTCTCCTCTCCTCTCCTCTCCTCTCCTCTCCTCTCCTCTCCTCTCCTCTCCTCTCCTCTCACCTCTCTTTCTTTATCTCTCTCTCTCTCTCTCTCCTCTCTCTCTCTCTCTCTCACTACATCTCTCCCGTCAGTCCCTTTGCTCTCACCCAGCTCTTAGTTCACCCTCCTGTCCCTTGGTTACTGCTCTGTTGCTACCCTGACTGTACTTTCGATAGCTGCAGTGACACAGGGGATGTTGGAAAAGTGGCAGTGGGGAATGAAGGATTCTGGGAGGAAAAAGGTCCACCAATTAGAGGCTTTTTGTCATTCGCCACACTGAGAGGATTGGGATGCCTGGGATCGCCGATGGCGGGACGACCGAGGACGACCTGGTAGTACTGATAGAGAGAGAGAGGGGGGGGGGGGGGGGGTGGAGAGAGAGAGAGAGAGAGAGACAGAATTTTAAAATAAACATTTATTTCCAAAAACAGGCATGTTTACGTCTGCTGGCAAGAACTTTCAAAAGGAGCTTGTAGTCCGCACACAACAACGCCACTGGTCTCCAGTTCTGCAGAAGAGCCAAATCTCCTTTCTTGGGGAGAAGTGGACAGCATCGCACGCCGACAGGATGCCGGCAACAGTCCCGTCTGAGAACACTCCTGAAGCACCTCCCACAGGTCAGCTCCAGACAACAGTCCCGTCTGAGAACACTCCTGAAGCACCTCCACAGGTCAGCTCCCAGACAACAGTCCCCATCTGAGAACACTCCTGAAGCACCTCCCACAGGTCAGCTCCCAGACGCCTCCAGAAGTGTTTATAAAAGTCCAGCGGCAGTCCATCCAGCCCAGGTGATTTTCCAGATGCCATCTGGATGCCAGCAGTGAGCTCCTCCAGAGAGATGTTCGCATCCAGGACCCCTCTGTCCTCCGATCACAGCTGAGGCAGCCCCTGCAGCAGCTCGTCCACACACTCTCTACTACACTCCTCCGCTCCGAAGAGGGCGCTGTAGAACTCTACAGCATGCTTCCTCATCTGAGCCTGGTCGGTCCTCACCATGCCATCAGGGAGACGGAGACC
Source organism: Borostomias antarcticus (assembly GCF_949987555.1). Classification (NCBI taxonomy): domain Eukaryota; kingdom Metazoa; phylum Chordata; class Actinopteri; order Stomiiformes; family Stomiidae; genus Borostomias; species Borostomias antarcticus. The sequence goes on from NC_140254.1 coordinate 14,427,937, forward strand.
ATCTGCTTTGCCTGTGAGGTGGACTTCTCCAGGTTAAAGAAGAAGGATGTGGAGCATCCATATCCCTAACAGTGGTGAACCTTGACCTGACCAAAGCCCCCTTAGCTCGTTCCTGTAAAAAATAACCAAATTCCTGTCTTTTCCGCTGAAGACTGTCACTATCTGTGCTGTTATGAGACAAAATACTCTGCTCAGCTCCCTAATTTCATCCCCTAAGTTCTGCATGACTTTTTTGACTTTCTGTGTGGAATTACTTTTATATTGCTGACAAAAAACCCGAATTTGAGCCTTCCCCACTTCCCCACCACTGACTCAATGACTCAAAGCCCTCTTCCTTTCCCTCCAGATCCCCAGAAAACCTCACATTTCTGGCCAAATGCACTGTCCTGCAGCAGCTTGACATTAAAGTGCCATAGAGAGCTGGATTTAATGGTTGGTGAGCTATAAAATTCTACAGTGACTAAATGATGATCAGTGAAGCCTAGTGGGTAAAATGTTACTGCCCAAAATCCTATTACTAAAACCTTGTGACAAATAAATCCGGTCCAGCCTAGCTGCACTAACTCTCCCACCCAGCACCTTAACCCATGTGTCCTGTCTGACCTGGGTGACCGGCCACCAGCCCGGACTCAGAAACGCACTGCAGTAAACTGGTGGAGGAGGAGAGATGAGGCTCCTCTCCTGTCCTGTCCAAAGTGAAATCTGTAGTGCAATTTCCAACCCCCCCCCCCCACATAACTACACATTCCCTTTGCTCACACCGCCTCAAGAAACTCCTTAATTAAAAAAAAAAAAACGCAGCCTGTCTGAGCTCTGATTTGGAGCAAAATATATATTCAAAAAACAAAAAGAGATGTCCTGTATCTGCGCCCTCAACCACTAAAGCCCTACGGTCACTATCTCTGTACCCTCACCACTAAAGCCCTACCGGTCACTATCTCTGTACCTCACCACTAAAGCCCTACCGGTCACTATCTCTGTACCCTCACCACTAAAGCCCTACCGGTCCACTATCTCTGTACCCTCACCACTAAAGCCCTACCGGTCACTATCTCTGTACCCTCACCACTAAAGCCCTACCGGTCACTATCTCTGTACCCTCACCACTAAAGCCCTACCGGTCACTATCTCTGTACCCTCACCACTAAAGCCCTACCGGTCACTATCTCCGTAGTAGAGATGATAGTAGCATTCA
>NC_140254.1:14429331-14431831 GCF_949987555.1 Borostomias antarcticus
CGTCAGTCCCTTTGCTCTCACCCAGCTCTTAGTTCACCCTCCTGTCCCTTGGTTACTGCTCTGTTGCTACCCTGACTGTACTTTCGATAGCTGCAGTGACACAGGGGATGTTGGAAAAGTGGCAGCAGGGAATGAAGGATTCTGGGAGGAAAAAAGTCCACCAATTAGAGGCTTTTTGTCATTCGCCACACTGAGAGGATTGGGATGCCTGGGATCGCCGATGGCGGGACGACCGAGGACGACCTGGTAGTACTGACAGAGAGAGAGAGAGGGGGGGGGGGGAGAGGGAGGGAGAGAGAGAGAGAGAGAGAGAGGGGGGGGGTGAGGGAGAGAGAGAGAGAGAGAGAGAGAGAGAGAGAGAGAGAGAGAGAGGGGGAGGGAGAGAGAGAGGGGGGCGGGAGAGAGAGAGAGAGAGAGGGGGGGGAGGGAGAGAGAGAGGGGGAGGGAGAGAGAGAGGGGGGAGGGAGAGAGAGAGGGGGGAGGGAGAGAGAGGGTGGAGGGAGAGAGAGAGGGGGGAGGGAGAGAGAGAGGGGGAGGGAGAGAGAGAGGGGGGAGGGAGAGAGAGAGGGGGGAGGGAGAGAGGCAAGATCCATACAGGGCTGTGATCGAACAGGAGATAGAGAGAGAGGAAGGGAAACTACAGTCTATCCTGTTCCCTCCCTGTCTTATCCAACATCCACCAGAGAGAATATTCTGTGACGTATTATTGATTTTCTTTTCATTTAGTATGTATTTTATTATTTTAACTGTACACTGATCTTGTAAAAAGCACATTCCATTAATTTTATACCGCATCCCATTAATTGTCCACATAATGCTTTGGCAACACATATTTCAGTTGTTTTTTGTCATGCCAGTAAAGCCATTTGAATTTCAAATTGAGAGAGGGAGTGAGAGAGATTGGAGATAGATTGAGTTATAATGAACCAGCATACTATAATTAGTGATGTCAGGCAAACGCATGCACACACACACACACACACACACACACACATACTTTGATGATGCATTTGGGGTCCATTTTGACAGGCTCTCCCATACAGACACTTTGATAATGATGCTTCTACAGCCAGTACCACCGACACCACAAACTGCTACACTATTCCCCAGATCACTGAGACAATAAATCACCCCCATCACCATTTACTGTTGCTGAAATGCTCTTGGGGGATGCAGTGTGTGTGTGTGTGTGTGTGTGTGTGTGTGTGTGTGTGTGTGTGTGTGTGTGTGCGTGTGCGTGCGTGCGTGCGTGCGTGCGTGCGTGCGAGCGAGCGAGCGAGAGAGAGATGAACACCTCCATAGAAACAATAGCGTATCCTCCAGAAACACATCAAGACTCCAGGCTCAGGGAAGAAGGGTATTGCTTTCTCTCTCTCTCTCTCTCTCTCTCTCTCTCTCTCTCTCTTCCTCTCTCTCTCTCTCTTCCTCTCTATCTTTCTCCCTCTTCCTCTCTCTCTCTCTTCCTCTCTATCTTTCTCCCTCTTCCTTTATCTCTCTCTCTCTCTCTCTCTCTTCCTCTCTATCTCTCTCTCTCTCTCTGTGTGTGGAGAGTATATAGGAGATCATCATAGATAATGCTCATTGTGATTTAAAGCAAACTTAAAGGTCACACAGCCCTTATATGTCCTTCCGCTTGAAGTGGTGCGGCTGCTTCTATACGTGACGCGTGTGTCCGGGTGTCCATGTGTCCGTTCGTAGCATGAGATTTAGAGTATTTTAGACCAATCAGGAGTACCGTTGCACACCAGAGGGCAGGCATGAGGAAAGCTTGGACGACTTCAGACAACTCTATCCCAAGAAGTATAAATATCACAGATTCGATATTTACACCGTAGGAAACAGATGAACATGTTGATATATTATATGTCCGTGGAGCTTAAAAACATTAGGAGTGTCATTAATTACAATGGATTATTTTCCTTAGTGTCTGGTGGTTGATGGCTTGAAGCCAAGGGGTTAGGACAGGAGGAAAGTCTTGCTCTCCAGTGGAATGTTCAGAACACTCTAGCGGCAGTTGGTAATTTCAAATGTATACACGCTTTCCGTTTCATTTAAACGCTTTTGACGCCCCGAGAGAAAATCCATAGAGATGGATCATAAACCTGCTTACTTCACCACCTGGGTGTGATTTTGTTTAATTATATTTGTATTACTTTATACGTTTTATATCAGCTTTATATCATTCCAAGTCTTGACAGGATAGGGTGGGGAACTGTGGTCTGGTTATGCATTTAAATCTAAAATCGAATTATGTATTAGAAATAAGAATAAACCTAAATGCATTTTAAAGATATCCACAATCTCAATTGGGGTTAAAGTACAAACATTCCAATAACATGGGATATTCCATCCCCGTTATGTACAAGGAAATATCCTGGCTTTGACCTGAGCGCTGACTCGGTCAGTCTAACACCCTCAGCTCCAGACCCTGACTCCTTCCTGGCAGAAGCTCAGCCCCTTCCTCAATGGCCCATTCAGGCCCATTACGCCATTAGACTAG
>NC_140254.1:14439331-14441831 GCF_949987555.1 Borostomias antarcticus
CCTCGTCCCGCACCTGGCCTCGCCACGTTGGCAGAGAGGGGCGGGGGGGGGGGGGGGGGGGGTGGTAGACTGTGTAGAGCACTCTGGCCTGGACCCAATCCCAGCTCCCAGATCCTGTACCGGTCTCCTCAGGTGGGCTGAGGGAAATGCTGAGTGGATGCTAGCAGGGGTAGGGTTAGGGTGTAGGTCACGCCCACTAAAAAGGAGGTGTCAAAGTGTGTGAGTATGCTGGAGAACATGGTTAGTGCCAAGGTCAAATTAAAGAGTTCCTGTATGTGCCGATTATCCATAGTCCATTGTTCCATGCCCGGGAGAAATGTTAGGAGCTTGGCTTAAATGACGCACCTCTCTCGCTCTGTAGTCGTTGCAAAGAAAAGTAATTTATTGTTCCAAATCCATAGTTTTCGATATTCGTCCAATAATAAACTTACAAAAACCAATGTTCTAAATCAGATACGGAGAGTATGGTCAAATTAAGGTGTTGAACCACACTCCTCTCTTTCACCTTGGCCTACCCAATTCAACTTCCCCTTGTCATATATAGACACACTCCTTGACCTCTCTATCCTGTCCTCAGGAATGCAACTCAAAAGGACATTAGGCACATGAAACAAAACAAACAACAATAACACAAAACCATCACTCACCCAGGGCCATACCTCAAAACATAAACCATAAATATTCAATGAAAATGGCTGTAACATTCCGGCCCCTAATTTTTGTAAAACAAATAATTACCGATTTCATACATCAGCCATTGTTGTTCACTTATAGTATAGAGTGTGTAATTACTACATTCATATAAACATTAATCACTCTCATATCGTTATCATTCATTGCATGGTTATCACATTTCACATAGTGACATTTACATGTCTTTTCAAATGTCCATTCTCCTTGCGTGTAGGCATATGCGTTTGTGTGTGCATGTGTGTGTACTGTATGTATGTACGTGTGTATGTGTGTACGCAAGAGTCGAAAAAGAAAGTGTCCATCAAAAACTCAAAAAGCTCTTCAGGCATAAAGCCCATGATAGTTAAAGTCTATAATTTCAATAGATTTCAAAGGAACGTATTCATATGCATCTACTGTACATTTATAAGTGCATTCATTACATTATACTTTTTTATACAGCATGTATTCAAGGGTATCTCAAGATCAATTTAAATGTACAATTTACAATATTCAACCTCCAATTACACATTCTGCCATACAGGACCTTAAAGTAGTCAACCTACAGTACTAGGCTTCAAGCAAAAGGCGTATCTTAGTAACGGGCCTTTCAAGCTCATTTCTTTGTGTCTTAACAAGTACTCTACGCACAAACCACTTATGATCCTTCATGGACGCATTATAGAGACTATGGGGCGAATTCACTAAAGGATTGCGCAGCTTTTCCTGACGCAAAGCCTGTGCAAATAAGTCAAAAATTATGTTTGCTATTCACAAAGCCCTCGCAAAGGGTGAAATACGGTGTTAACTGCGTTGCGTTCGTCATTGCGTAGCTCTGCGCCGGTGTTATTAGCTCATATTTAAATTAGGTAATATGGGCGGAGAATGTTCCCCTTTCTATGCAAATGAACATTATTGCAAAACCCGCCCAATTCACAAACATCGGCGCAAATTGCCTCACGCAGTTAAAGTGAAATTAATACCGTTTTCAGAAACGTGGTGGTATTTAAGCGCAAGGGGTGTGTCGCGGTCAGCCTGTCCGCTGATCATGGCAGCAGTGATTGTTGCGAGGCGAAGGCATCGCAATGCCAGGCATGTTGTTCGTGAGAGAATATTTAGAAGAAGGTCACTTTTTGATTTAACACTAGAACCACCGCGGTAGCTGTTTGGACACCAGAGCGCGCAGCTCTTCAGCCAACTGGAGGATGAAGTCGCGTCTGGGGAGGCTCAGTTGACTATGCGTCTCTCCACCCGTCCCCAGCGAGTCCAAGCTCCCCCAATGAATATAATAGCCTACATAGCACGAAACTGTGCGTATAATAGTCTATACGCGAAACTGCGCATTCCCTATAGCTGTTCATTGAACGGCTGGGGGCCGATATAGGTATAAATAAATAAATAAAAACATAGCCTACACAATATTTGTTTTATTTGAATGGTCTTGAAAATATTTTGCTTTTGTATCATAGGTGACGGCAGGTATCATCTTCAGCCATGGATGATGACTCCCGTGCGTAATCCTTCCAACGTTGGAGAGGGGGCGTACAACTGGGCTCACATCAGGACGCGCGGTGTGATTGAGTGCACATTTGGAATCCTGAAAAGCCGTTTAGATGCCTAGATCGTACCGGTGGGGCAATGTTATACACTCCCCCAAAAGTATGCCAGATCATCGTGCTGCAACTTGCATAACATAAAATGACAATTTTTCCTTTGTTCGTCTTTTTAAATCATTCCACCTCCGTTTGCAGTCTTCCGCGTTTACACACACAAATGGCACTGACTGATTGGGAAATTAAACCCCAAATATGATTTTTTGCTGCAGTCG
>NC_140254.1:14446831-14449331 GCF_949987555.1 Borostomias antarcticus
TCTTTGTCTGTCTCTCTCTCCCTCTCCCTCCACCCCTCTCTCTCTCTCCCTCTCCCTCCACCCCTCTCTCTCTATCTCTCCCTCTCTCTCTCTCTATCTCTACTGCCCCCCCCTCTCTCTCTCTCTCTCTCTCTCTCTCTCTCTCTCTCGCGCTCTCTACCTCTCGCTCTCTCTCTCTCTGTCTCTCCCTCTCCCCACCCCTCTCTCTCTTTCTCTATCTCTCTATCTCTCCTTCTCTCTTACTCTATCTCTCTGCCCCCCCTCTCTCTCTCTCTCTCTGTCTCTCTCTGTCTCTCTCTCTCTGTCTCTCTCTCTCTCTCTCTCTCTCTCTCTCTCTCTGCAGGGCCTGTGTGCTGTGACAGCTGCCTTCCTTCATTTCTTCTTCCTGGCGTCGTTCTGCTGGGTGCTGACCGAGGCGTGGCAGTCCTACCTGGCCGTCATCGGGAAGATGAGGACACGGCTCATACGCAAACGCTTCCTATGCCTGGGCTGGGGTGAGGGGATCACACACACACACACATACACACACACACACACCGGCCCCCTGTCTCCCCACCGCCCCGGCCGTGTATACCACACGGCGCCTCGCTAAAGGGGGACGACGGGAGGGATGAGAGAGGCGGAGCCGTAACATCGTCCGGCGCGGCGGTGGCGAGATGAAGGGAGATATCTGGCCAATTACAGCCCCCGATCCCTATTCATCTCAGCGCCTATCGATCCGGGCTATCTGGTCTCATCGGGTCACCGATGCCCTCAGCAGATCCAGCCACGGGAGGGGGTGGGAGGGGCGGGGGGGCAGTGGCGGGGGGGGGGGGGGGGGTGTAGCGGTAGAGTCACTAGCAGCCGGGGGGGAGAGACACGACGTCGGAGGGAGAGAGCGGAAAGGAAAAGATGACCTTCATGGAAATGGCCGCTACAGGGAGAGTGATGTAGATGGGGTGGGTTTGGGGATCGGAGAACTTCATCACAGAGAGGTACTCAGTCGCAATTTTTCCTTCCTGATCGACTTCTCATCGAAGTGGGTTGCCGTGGGTTACCGGAGGGCGCACGGGGGTTGGTGCGCGCGCGTGTGTGTGTGTGTGTAACTGCTTGATGGAGTCCTATAGGGCATGGTTATTATTTAATTAAAAGTTGCCTCCTACTGGTTAGGGCCCCAGCCACATTCACGCCACATTTCTTTGTTAAAGTGGCTTTTTTCTAATTGCTTTTAATTGGGAGCCGTAATCACTGCTCTGTTCATTACATGAATATTTCTGAGCCAAGCTCATTAAGGATCTAGCATATTTATCTCTCTGTGGTACACACACTCACACACAAACACGCATGTGCACGCCCACACACACACACACACACACATGCACGCTCACAGAAGTATAATTGATTGATGTATGTGGTAACAAGTATGTTTGTGAAGTGTTATTCTACAGTAGTTCTCTGTTCTAACACACACACACACACACACACACACAGACAGAAGGGTCAGCAGGAGCCTGAGGGTAGTGCCGAGCCCCTTAGATGCCAGTTGCAGATGAAACGAACAGACAGTCTGTTGGGAATGAGCAGAACATACACAGATGAAATGACTCTAAATAGCTGCTCACCTGCGGCGATGAACCGTTATCCCTCCCACCGCCGGCGCCTGAGGCCACGCCCCAGATAAGCCCCGGACGCACGCTCTTAATCTACAGTCAGCAGGTAGAGGTCGCGGCGGTCACACGGCGTCCCTCTCAGCTGCAGACCGCCGTCACGCGAACACCCCCCCCCCCCCCACACACTCACCGCGTGTTCCACGGGTGGGATGGAAAACGCTGCCTTTGCTTTCATAGTTTCGTTGTCGTTCACATCCGCCTTGTTTCTCTCATTGATATTCTCCCTCTCTCTCTATGCGTCTATTCTTCCTCTCAGCCTAACCCTCTCTCTCTTCTCTCTCTCTTCTCTCTCTCTCTCTTCTCTCTCTCTCTTCTCTCTCTCTCTCTCTTCTCTCTCTCTCTCTCTGTCTTCTCTCTCTCTCTCTCTCTCTCCTGTCTCTGCCTCTCTGCCTCTCTTCATCATCAAATCCATCCACTGTTTGTATTGTAGCTCTTCTCTGGTGTTTGTTGTTTTGTTGTTTTGTTTACTGTTATTCTGCTGGTTTGGATTAGATGGATTGTTCTATATTCTGTTGCTTGTTTTTGCAGGGCGTTTTCGTGAAAGTTTCAATAACCTCAACTCAATAAATAATGGATTCTTTAAAATCCCCCCGTCTCTCTCTCTCTCTCTCTCTCTCTCTCTCTCACTTCTATTTTCTCTCCATCCCTCTCTCTCCGCCCTCAGGTCTCCCTGCCCTTGTGGTTGCGGTGTCTGTGGGCTTCACCAGAGCCAGAGGTTACGGCACCCCCAGCTAGTGAGTACAGCCGACCTTTCCCCCCTGACCTATGACGTCATCGCCGGCTCTCTGTGTGCCAGACTTCAAGCCAAGCTTCCTAAACCGCTTCTCAGATGAAAGTCTGCATGGGATCTT
>NC_140254.1:14459331-14466024 GCF_949987555.1 Borostomias antarcticus
TTCATCTACCCCTCGGTTTCAAGTCAGCATCTGAAAACCCTCATTTTGGAGGGCTGTTTGAACGTCCACTAGCCCTCGATATGCCCCCTAGCCCTCGAAGCTAAAAGAAATGGGACACACTACCCTACGCGTGAACGTGCAAAATGTAGGGGTAGGGCCAAGGGCTAGGGCTAAGGGGGGGTATTGGGATTGGGCCTAAGTCTACCCTGAGAACATGACAAAGTACTTTTTATTTATACCTTCAGTTTAAGTGGGTGAAAATCACACTTTCCTTGACTTTTAAGGAAAGGACTAAGGACAAAGAGCCTGACTCGAGCTGTCAAAAAAAAAATGAAGCTCAAAACATATTCAGATCTCATTTTTCAAAAGAAGTTTGAATATTAATATTAATATATTATACGCTATTCAATTTCATTTCCTGTGCGCTAACGGTCCGTGTACAAAGTATATTTATTTCAATTCGTAGTCGCATAAGGAGAATACGTATGTTTATTTTCTCATTTGTCATTTCAATTCGTAGTCGCATAAGGAGAATATGTATGTTTGCTTTCTCATTGTTTGAGTGAAGGACGCTAAAGCAATATCACTGGCTATTTTTCATCTTTCAAATACCAAGTTAGCAAAGGGATCGAGGCAGAGAAGTCGGTGGGCGTGGTTTAGAGTCTGGGCACATTCAATACTATAATAGGACACCGGCCGTCGTCGGCTAGACGGCTACATCAGGTGTGGAACTGCAAAGGCAAGTATTTCAGTATTTTTAGGATGACAAGACGTCCCCACAGTCCCGTTTTAGGTGCCTTGTCCTCTACATGTATCAATCAATCAATCAAAGCTTTATTTGTATAGCGCATTTCATACCCAGAGGCAACACAATGCGCTTTACAGAGAACAAGGGAGGTGGGCATACGACCCACTCTCTACATATTCCAGAGGGAAGCAAAAAAACAGTAATCACCCAGGGGCCAGATAAGTGAGCTGTAAAATGTAGTCATACTTGCAAACGTATTCAGCTCGTGCTATATCTGCAACGTTAACATTTGTTGGCAAGTGTTAGCTTCCCACTCATTGCCATTTAAGACAGATTAGCCGGGCTAGCTAACTGTTCTTTGAGTTTGTGAATTTTGTGCACGTTAGTCAAACCTCGATCCGAAGCATCCCTGCTTCACCTCCACCAGACCCTGCACATTTTTGCATCTCAACATCAAATACTGTATATGAACCATAGCTGGCCTACTCTATACATAATGTTACTTCAACCCCACTGCTGCTGCCGCGTTGTTTAATAAATCTGACTTTGTATATCTGTCATGCATTTGTGTTGATGTCAAGTCAATTTTCCAGTGGTAAAGATGCACTGTCACACTGGAAAATTGACTTGACATCAACACAAATGCATGACAGACATACAAAGTCAGGTTTGACTGACATGATGCAGGGCTGCGATGGAGCTGACACTGCAGCCTTCCTGCCATCCATGACCAGCACCGGTTCCAGAATGATCTATACAGGAAGTTGTAGATGAAGCGGATGAGGCACTAGGCACAGACATAATAAACAGCAGAAGTGAGGCATTCACACAGTTCACTTAAATTCAAGCAATTCATATGGGTATGTCAAATTAGGCCTACATACAGTACACGCTGATAATGTGTCGCCCCTGTGTGCTGCTGTAGGCCTACCTGCATAACGAGTTTACTAACGTGCACAAAATTCACAAACTCAAAGAACAGTTATCTAGCACGGCTAATCTGTTTGAAAGATGAAAAATAGCCAGTGATATTGCTTTAGCGTCCTTCACTCAAACAATGAGAAAGCAAACATACGTATTCTCCTTATGCGACTACGAATTGAAATGACAAATGAGAAAATAAACATACGTATTCTCCTTATGCGACTACGAATTGAAATGACATATTATACTTTGTACACGGACCGCTAACTTTGTCCCACTAGTAGTAGAAGCCCTGTTTACCACAAGCTACCTAGCGTGAGTGAGTGAGAGAAGACGAACGAGCCACTGGCTAAACAATCCAGTATGAACATTCTTCACCACCCTCCCGACAGCAAAGCAGGAGGCTTTAGCAAATAAACTGGCCGAGTTAATCTGCAATTAGGTGTCCTAAGCATCTTTGATGATGAGGGGTTTTCCAATTTATTTCACAAAATGGAACAGCACTCTAGAAAGAGAGGTCGGCTAATTCAGACTAGACTACGATAGAGCCACAGCCGTTTCCATGGTTAAATCGAGTCATATCGACATTTTATAAATCACTACTTTGACGTGATTTTCTATGTACGCGCCACACAGTTGATCTTAAATATGTTTTATAAATGTGGCCCCATCATGGCAGGTAGCTCAACAAGAGTTCAAGCCCAGGGGGATGCAGAATAAAAATGCTAATGCATACTCAGGAATTGTGCTGTGTGACATGATTTTTTTTTTGCATTTGTAGCTGTTTCTTCATCTTCTTTGCATCTCTTCATCTGACCAGTGTTTTGTCTGCTTACATCTCAATCAGTCCCACCTGTGTTCAATCCAATCAATTCAGTCAATCAGTGAATCCATGTTCAGTCCAGAGTCCCACAACTCATCCCCATCACAGTATGTAGGCCTACTAATATGCTCATGCAGGATTCCTACGGTGTAAATATCTTGCTGTGACATTAATACTCTTTTTAGGTCAAACCTTTTTTAGGTTTAAATAATTAGTGAATGGCTTGCTCCCCCCCCCCCCCGTCAAGAAATCGCACGACAATCAGAATTGCCTGTCAGCAGCACCCCCCCACACACACACCTGGCAACGAAACAAAACTGTAAGTGTTCCATCTCACCGCGTCGGCTCGTGGCCTGACTGGGGCTACATTTCCTGGCCTGAATTATTTCCCCAGTCCGCCCCTGGTGCTAGCTAACCACATGGACAGCTAACTAAACATGAAAACATGTTGTTTAAGAGCATTTTCCCATGCAAGCGTTAGAAATATTGTGCTCTTATCTCAAAGGTGTTCAAAGATCTCAAAGAACCATCTTCTTCAACAACATTTGTCCCAATTCAAAGGCTTGTGAAGCGCATAATGATTTACATCACTAAGAGCCAATCAACACAGAGGGGCCAACCTGATCACAATTTGGGTGGCCCTGCCTGTCGATCTGAATCCTGTAAATGGAGTACATATTCCATGGTGTATGCATTAAGTATAAGTAAACTGCAGGATGCTATAAAAATGCTATGTTAAATCAATATTGCTAAAGAGAGGGATTAGAGTCGACTTAATTCGGGAATTATTTTCCATAAATGTATGAAAATCCCTGCCGAAGACTAATCGTGTATAGCTTCAACATACAGTAGCAGGAGAGGCTTTCAGGACGGGAGGGAGGGACAGAGAGAGAGAGAGAGAGAGAGAGAGAGAGAGAGGAGGGGGGAGGGAGGAAAGAGGAGAGGGGGGAAAAAAGCGATAGAGAGAGAGAAAGAGAGGAGAAGAGAGAAAAATGACAGAAGTACATCTAGAGCAATAGCTGAGGAGAGAGAGGGGAGGGGGAGAGGGGGGGAGCGGCAGAGCGAGAAAGAGAGAGAACAACAGAGAGAGCAACAGCTGAAGGGAGGAGAGAGGGACCGTCATCCCACAGCAGAGAGCAGAGATCAGAGGGAAGGAGAGAGAGAGAGAGAGAGAGAGGTGGGTCACACAGGACTGCTGGCAGAGAAGAGAGACAGAGATGGAGAGAGAGAGAGATGGAGATAGAGAGACCAATGGAGTACCATCAAACACCACCAGTAGTGCTCGACAGGCAATGAAGAATCAAGACATATTCTTGTGATAAGAGGAAGGAGGGATGAGGCTAGAGAACGAGAGGCTGATGGAGGGAGAGGAAGAAAGAGAGAGGAGGACAATACCCATGGAGATAGCAGGCCTGTGATTAGCAGGAACACACACACACACACACAGACACGCACACACACACATACACACACACACACACAGACAGATAGAAAGACACACACACACATACACACACGCACACACACACACACACAGATAGAAAGACACACACACATACTTACACGCACGCACACACACACACAGACACGCACACACACATACACACACACACACACACACAGATAGAAAGACACACACATACACACACCCAGACACACTCCTGCTCAGTAACTGTATGAAGACACCGGCACCTGTTCCTCCATACGTTTTCTGCCATCCAAGCACAGTCCTTGAGTCCACACAGTAAGCTCTCTACGTTTACAATAGTCACTTTATCCAGTGACTACACACACTGTACATAGAGTAAACATCGTCACAATATACAGTTCATTATTTACTTTAAGTTACTGTTGAATCACTGGTAAACCTAACCCTAACCCTGACTCCATGTTGATGATTTCATATAAATACTGGAACTAAACTGTACAGCCTCTGCCACCCCTGGGACCGGTGAAATTCAGAAAACGTTGCTGTTTATGATTTTATGTTCGTATCGGAATGTTCTTTTCATTTTCCTCCAATATCCCTATTTTGGAGATAAGGAGGACCGGCCCTTATCAAGTTAAACAGTGTTCTCAGCAAGCGCTCTCTTTGTGATCCTCCCCCGTACGGCTTCTCTCTCTCTCTCTCTCTCTCCCTCTCTCTCTCTCTCTCTCTCTCTCTCTCTCTTTCTCACCCCCTCTCTCTCTCTTTTTCTCTCTCTCAATATTGGTTTATAAACTGTATCTGATAAAAAATGATGTTGCCTAACCTGAATCCTCAATTGGTTTTGGAATTTTTCAAAACCATATCAATCCCACACAAATACATGACAACTCCCCCCCTCTGCCCTAACCCGTCCCCCCCCCCCCCCCCCCCCCCCCTCCCTCCCTCCCTCCAGGTGCAGGACGCCGTGCGATGTCGGATGGGGGGATGCAAGGACGACAGCGAGAACTCCCCAGACTCCTGCAAGAACGGACAGGTGCAGATCATGGTGAATAGCATGCTCATCTCATCTCATAACACATAAACACAAACATCAACATGAACACCCGCCGCCCACATCAACTGCTCACACATCACACCTCCTCCTAAAGAGACACCATTGTTCATAACGTTGTCCAAAATTAATGTTCCCTAACCCTACTATCCCCTATCTGTTATCCAATCCCAACCTTCAAGAACAGTAGATATCTCATATACGTTAAGTTAGTCAACATTAGAAGTCACGGCGGCGTGTGTAGCTACGTCGGCTCTGCGTAGCCTTCATGGGTCGTGAGGTCTGGTGAGCGCGCCCGTGCGCTGCGGCGTCCGCGCTCATAAACAGCTTTGTTTATCCGAAGCGCCTCATCTTTATTCAGCGAGCGTGGAGCTGGTGGTTTATTCTTTCTTTTTTTTCTCTCCAAAACGGAGCTAATAGTGCGATAAATCACTGGGACTCCCAATGTCACGACGGTCAAACAGTTACTGCAGACGCCCCACGTAACCGCAACTCTATAACCCGACCACTCCTTTATGGCTCACCGCCAGCACATCACAAGAGTGATTAGGGTTTCTGGACGTCACCTCGAAGGTTAGGAGGACTTCACCTTGTTAGTCTATGGCACAATCCATCATAAGCTGTTTGATAGTGTTGTTTTTTCACAGCTGACAAGGCAAACGAAGGGGGAAAAAAAGTTCTTACAGCAGTTATAACCTACAGAATATGCAAGCTTGGAGGATGCCCAATGGAGTATTTTTTTAAACAGCTCTCAGTTCTTTGTTTTACAGTCAGATTTTCCCCTAAACACATTGTTTGTGTCCTTGTGGTCTAATAAGCATGTTGAGTGTATGTCCTACCTCATAATTCACTCAGAAAGGGTTATTTTTTTGAAGGTTTAGAATGCGACACGGAGGAGAAAACTTAGCAAAATGAATTATGAGGTAGGACGTACATTCACCATCTTTATTAGACCACAAGGGAACACACAATGTTTTTGGGGGTGAAAATTTGAACGTAAACAACGGGTTGCTAACAATGACCTTATATTTGTCAGCTTTAAAGGCAAGTAAAAGCAAGATTAAGACGTGAGATTTAAAACAAACAAGTGAGTCAGTCCAGGTTGTCTCCAGTCCCCTCCACCTCCTCTCCCCTCCCCCCCTCACGTCTCTCTCTCCTCCTCACACGTCTCTCCTTCGTTCTCTCCATCCCTGTCTCTCCCTCCCTCGCCAGAAGCCCCAGTGTTCTAACGCAGGCGCTGGCGGGCAGCAGGCTGGCCCCGCCCTGCACCACCCCCCCCCCGCCGTGCCACCCTCAGCCCCGCCCGGCCTCCTGTCACCTGGCATGCCACCACGGCTGCCAGCAGAGCTGCTACCACAGCCTGCCGCACAACAGCCATAGCCGCGACCGCGACCACGCCCTTAGCCATAACCGCGCCCACACCCTGGGCCGTAACCCCGCCCACAGCGGCGGTGGCAACGGACCAGTACGTCAACTCAAGTAGTGAGACGGATGTAGAGTACTGCTTCCTGGCTGTATTGATTCTAGGCTGGCTTATAAAGGTGCAATCCGTAACTCATTCATTGCAGTTCATAGTCAAATCAATTCAAAATGACAAAATGAGTGCTACTCAGTTCATAAATAAAAGTCTGGGACAAATATTTGGACAGTGAGTTAAATTCACGGGTTGCACCTTTAAGATAGACCTCTATGGTGGCTGTGTAGCTCCTGCAATTGGG
>NC_140254.1:14466224-14503724 GCF_949987555.1 Borostomias antarcticus
GGGATTTCTTTTGGCGACCGTTTCTCTCAGGCAGCATCCAGCTTATCCATCTGCAAGCTTTCAAGATATTATTCTCATCTCTCCAAACCACCCTCTCCTCCTCCTCAGTGTCCAGTTCCATCTCACCTGCGCTGGTTTGGTTGCCAGGAGAGAGCGTGTCTCTATGGAAACCCTCACATCTCGTTGAAGAGGAATGCATTAGAACGTTGGGCTGATTGATTGTAGTGCCTCTAAGTAGCGTGTGGATGCAAAGCCCGTCATATCCTCCTCCATCATGTCTCGCGATGCTGCCAAAGCTGTGTAATATTTGTGTTTAATGTACATCACGCACACACACACATGCACACACACGCACACACACACACTTATGTGTCTCCCCTGTCTCACACGCTCTCTTTCTCAGACGGACTTTGAGAAGGACGTGGACTTGGCTTGTCAGACAGGTACGTCTCTCTCTCTCTCTCTCTCTCTCTCTCTCTCCCCTCACCCTCCCTCCCTCTCTCTATCTTCCCTCTTCATCCTTTCCCTCAAATCTCTCTATGACCCTGTCTCTCTCTCTTTCCCTCTTTGTGTTGTCTCTTCCCCCCCCTCTCTCTTTCTCTCTCTCTTACTCTCCTGCTCTCCCCCCTCTCTCTTCTCTCTCCCCCCACCTCTCTCTCTCTCTTCCTTTTCCTCTCTCTCTCTCACCATGCCTCCCCCCTTAACTTCCTTCCCTGTGTGTGTCTGTTTTACATGGAGCTAATGTGCTCAGAGGAAGCAGAGAGATGTGCTGAGCTCAGCGTTCTGCTGCTGTTAATTTAAACGTAGCGATGGACGCAGGACAGGGGGCGGGACCCTCGCGTCCAGCCACACCCCTCCCATACAATGGGATTACAGATAAAGAGTAACGAGCCTGTGATTGGCTGTGCATGGTAATGATGCCCTTTGGCGCATGAAGAGGCATTACGTTCCTGCCACTGGAGTAATGAGTGTGTGTGTGTGTGTGCGTGCGTGCGTGCGTGCGTGCGTGCGTGCGTGTGTATGCGTCTGTTTGAGTGTGTGAACCCTACAAAAGTAAATTAACACATGGTCACTTTCCCCCTCCACCCTTGCAGAGAGAGGACACCCATGTAAGTTTGTCACCCTCTTAAAACACTGTTAGGCCCAATCCTATTACAGCCCATGCCTCCTATCCTATCGCCTACCACTCAGTTGACTGCAGAAAGATGGGATTGGGTAGGTGGAACTATCACCACATTGCTTTCACCTATTCTGTACCCCTCGGATCTGCCGGCACCAATCGAGTAGGAGACACAGGAAGGGTCTAGGGATTTGTTCTGGACTGGGCCTTGGTCACCACGCAAGTGTTACAGATTTAGACGGCCCAATGACAAAGTGAGATATGTCTCCTTGAAGCTTTGCCCAAGTCCTCTGTAGTTGAGCATGTTTCATACTTGGTACTGGGCCTCTAAAAATGTAACACTTGAAATCTGACACCTAATTAGCATGACATTTAGCATGGCAGTATTAGTCTACTTTGCTAGTTGCCATCGGAATAGTGGTATTGCTATAAGGTTCTATTGGAACATGGTACTGTACAGCCCATAATAAGCCACGGGTGGCTTGCATGCAGGAAACCAATACTGTATCATCAGGATCGACCGAATACCCACAATAAGCCTGTTTAATGGTACAGTTTGATGTGATTGTATTTTATGAATATTTCAGTCTTGTGAGGATCATGGTACAGTAACTGTGACATCTCATTTCTTTCTAAGACCTAAAACATGAGCGTGGGTTTTGTGTTTTTCTGTTGCCATGATGTAGTCCTTTTTAGAAGGTGTCTCTCACCAGCATGTAAGTTGGGTTTTGGTGTTTTAGAGTTTTCTAGACTAGCTTGGAAGCCAGACTTCCTCGCAAAAAAGTTTTCACGATATAGTCTGGACTTCCAGCCGCCCAGAACAGTTTGAGTGGGCGGAGTACTTGCCTTGACAGACAAACTCCTTCAGCCCATCAGCGTATCAAAACATAGGTCAATTTTTTGCCAAATCCAGTCAGCAGAACGGCAAAAACATATTTTCCGCTGAGAAACTCTGCTAGTGCATACTCTTATTCTTCTTTAATTGTTATGCCTCCGCCAGGCGATAGCCGTCCGTCCGTCCATCTGTCCGTCCGATGTTTGTTAATGCAATATCTCGGGAACGCATTGACGGAATTTCTTCACCTTTGGTAGAAATGTTCACTGGCACTCAAGGATGAACTGCTTAGATCATGGGGGTCAAAGTTCAAGGTCACTGTGACCTCACAAAATGTGTTTTTGGCCTGATGAACACAATATCTCAAGAAAGGCTTAACGGAATTTGTTCATATTTGGGTAAAATGTCCAGTTGGACTCAAGGATTAACTGATTACATTGTGGGGGTCAAAGGTCAAGGGTCACTGACCTCACAAAAGGTGTTTTTGGCCTGCTGAACATATCTCAAGAACGGCTTGACAGAATTTGTACATATTTGGCCAAAATGTCCAGTTGGACTTAATTAGATTAATTGGATTAGATTTTGGTATTCAAATGTCAAAGGTCAAGGTCACATACGCTAATGCTAACGCTAATGCTAATGCTAATGCTAGCTAACGCAAATGCTAACGCTAGCTAACACTAATTCTAACACTAATGCTAGCTTTAGCTAGCGTTAGCATTAGCGTTAGCATTAGCGTTAGCATTAGCGTTAGCATTAGCGTTAGCGTTAGCATGCGCATTAGAGTTAACATTAGCGTTAGGGTTAGGTTAGGTTAGCAGCTAGTTAGGGTTAGGGCTAGTTAGGTTAACTGCAACGTGCATTGTTGGGTGGAGGCATTTAGCCACTACGCGTTTTTTCTAGTTGTTATTGACTCTATTTCTGCAATAACTGCACTTATGGCTGTGTTTATTCTTCTAGCATTAACGTTACCACTCGTTGCTTCGTTCTACTAGCGCACTCCTGTATTTTGCATCATCATCTGTTACTGGGGGCGGAACAGCAGTCAAAATGCAGTCCCCATTTTCTGGGAAAATTAAAATCGTCCTGGGCGGCTGGAAGTCTGCATATCGCGAAACCTTTTTTTGCGAGGAAGTCTGGGTACCAGGCTAATTCTAGACGTGTCGCTCACTTGCCTACCTAACGCATGAAACCAAACCAGACCATGGATGGTGATCTAAGGACACCCAAACACACACATACACACACAGGAGAATATTTATTTATTTATTTGATGTGTCACAACGAGGCGGCAGGCAATGAGTTCCCATGGCGACAGAGGGTGACAGCGTCCGGCAGGTCCGTTTCAATCAGACCTCTCCGGGTTCCGCCGCCATGTCACGTTTTACCCAGCTAATAAAAGAGCTGTCTCACAGGGAATGGTTTCGTAGAATGCCTTGGGTCACATAGACAGGGACGAAGACCCAGACGAAATTTTTATAAAACTCACGCAAAGCCCAAAAATGTATAACCCAGTTTAACTTTGGAAAGGCATGGCTGCGTGCTCCTCTCGGGGAGCAGGGTTGATAGTTCATACCACGCCAGGTGGAAGCTGTATTTCCTATTGATACTGTATGTTAATTATTCTACTCATACTGTATATTCTTGCTCTTCTAAATCAGTGAAACTGTATATATTAATTCATGTTTGGCTAGAGGATGTTTGAATTAATTATGTGTGTATTTCAATATCAGATCATTCAGGGAGGCGTCCAGGGGGTTTAACCTCTCCGGCCGCTGCTCACTTAATCTCTCTACCTGTTCATGCTGTACTGCCTATCTCTCTGTACCCCCTATCTCTCTGTACCCCCTATCTCTCTGTACCCCCTATCTCTCTGTACCCCTATCTCTCTGTACCCCCTATCTCTCTGTACCCCCTATATCTCTGTACCCCCTATCTCTCTGTACCCCTATCTCTCTGTACCCCCTATCTCTCTGCACCCCTATCTCTCTGTACCCCCTATCTCTCTGTACCCCCTATCTCTCTGCACCCCTATCTCTCTGTACCCCCTATCTCTCTGCACCCCTATCTCTCTGTACCCCCTATCTCTCTGCACCCCTATCTCTCTGTACCCCTATCTCTCTGCACCCCTATCTCTCTGTACCCCCTATCTCTCTGCACCCCTATCTCTCTGTACCCCCTATCTCTCTGCACCCCTATCTCTCTGCACCCCTATCTCTCTGTACCCCTATCTCTCTGCACCCCTGTCTCTTACCCATCTTCACCTCCCCCCACCACACTTTCTCCTTCCTCACATTCTATCCATTCGATTCGATACGTTTTTTCCATCCCTCTGCTTTTTGTATCACTCCCTCCCTTCTCTCTCTCTCGTGGTCTCTCTCTCTCTTTCTGTCTCTCTCTCTTTTGATTGCCTCCTTCCTCTCTTCTCCCTTTTTCGTTCACTCTCCCTTTCCAACCACCCAAACCCCCCACATCCCCTAACCCCCCTCCAACCCCCCCCCCCTCTCTCCCTCTACTTCTCTCCATCCAGTCATCTTCAAGGAGGTGAACACCTGTAACCCGGCAACCATCACCGGGACCCTCTCCCGGATCTCCCTGGACGACGAGGATGACCCCAAGCTGGCCGCCCACCAGGAGGGGGGAGTGGGGGTCAACTTTAGCTCCCTGCCCGGGAACATCCCCCCTCCCAACCTCATAGTCCAGGTGGCGGATTGGTTGATAGATAGATGGATGGATGGATGGATGGATGAACTTAGACAGATAGACAGACAGAGATGGACAGACTTATGATGAGGCCTTAATGTAGCTTAGACTGTATTTCGTCCACTTGTATTTACTTACATTTTGCCTTTTTTAAGTGTGTCCTCTTCATCTTAGACACCATTCTAGTTAAGAGAGCACAGTGGGAATAGCGGCAATAATTCATAATGTCCCGGTGAGGCGGTGCTGAGTGGGAGTGTGTGTGGGTCCAGCGGGCTCACCCGGACCCTGACCTGCCTCCCCTCCCGTCCTCTCTCCCCCCCGCCCAGGTGCCGCCACTGGGGGTCCTCAACGAGCTGAGCGACACCCCCCTGAAGAAGGAGGTGAACGCGGAGCAGCAGAGGCGGGAGGGGGCGCCGCGCGGGGGACAGCCCGTCTACCTCTGCACCGAGAGCGGCCTCGGCTGGGCCCGATCGCCCCCCAGCGGGCCCGGTCCCCAGGATGGCCTGGCGGGAGGCAGGGGAGGAGGAGGAGGTGGGGGGGGGTCAGGGGAAGGGGACTACATGGTGTTGCCCAGGAGGACAGTCAACCTCAAGCCCCCGCCCCTCCCCGCCTCTCTGGGGGGCGAGGACAAGCCCCTCAGCATCGCCGTGGAGGACCCGCCCTTCCCCCCGCCCCCCTCGCCGCTGACCCTCCGCCCGGCCGAGAGCGAGGCCTACCCGGTCGACTTCGTCCCGCCTGGCGACCACGGCGTGAGCCTGGCCGCGGGCCTCGGCCACTCGTACGGGACGCTTAAGCAGCTGCCCCACGGGCACGGACGCGTGCTGGCGGTGACGCCGCCCGGCGGCGGCGGCCTCGTGCATACCCACGGCGGGGGCCACGTGCACGCCCGTGGGCACTCGCTGCAGCTGAAGGCGACGAGCCAGCGGCCGTCCGTGCGGCAGATCCTGGCGGTGGAGCGGACCAGGACGCTGCCACGCAACCTGGGCAGCAGCAACGCCAACGCCAGCCTCTCGGCCGGGTCGCTGGAGGTGGGTACGGGGGACGGGGAGGAGCGCAGTCCCCCGGGGGTGGGGTGGGGGGGAGGGGGGAGGTGTGACACAAGGGGAGAGGGGGCAGATGTGAGATACGGAGACACGCCAGTTTTGTGATTATGCATGTGTTGGAATCCGCGCCCGTTAAGAACTGAAGACTCATGGGGTTAGCGTGCCATATATATATATCCTTTGACGCGGAGGCACACACACAGACACACACACATACATACTGTACATATACATACAGTACCTATTACATGTGGGGTGACGCCCCACAGTGCCCAGATGGTCTTAGAGGTACAACCACAGGCTGTAATGACTGGAGGGTTAAAACATTACCGCTTCACCACAGAGTGGTGCTATAGAGAGAAACGAGAGGCCATAAGAAGCATTAATGCTGGTCATTTCGGAGAAATTGCGGTACTTATTGCTCAATGAGCATGGTCATTTTCACAGCGGAGCTGTGGCTTTTGGAGTGTGTGTGTGTGTGTGTGTGTGTGTGTGTGTGTGTGTGTGTGTGTGTGTGTGTGTGCGCACACGTGTGTGTGTGTGTGTGTGTGTGTGTGTGAACCCTCCCTCCAAGGTCAGGTGCACTATCCCTGGAGAATGTCTGCACTCTTTAATTACACATACGCACACACACACACACACACGCTGCTGACTCACAAGGTTGATTAAGGAGATGGAGACACATCTACTTGAGAACAGAAAAGTGCAGATTCGTCATTTGGGAAGGGGCCGCATTACGGGAGCGGCATTAAAACATCTCAATTAGATCTATGAGTGTGCTCATAAATATCTTCAGTCGCCTCTTCACAGGGAGAGAGAGGCGATCCAGGCGACCGGCAACATCTGTCATTTAGTTTTTCCCCCAGTCATAATTTCATCCTGCTTGAATAGGCTTCATTTGGATGGATATTTTGGAGTTGGATAGCAGCACTTTACCCCATCAGTATGAAGCCACAGTATGAAGGTGTATTTAGGCATGGGCGACATCTCGCTGGGGGCGGCAAGAGGAGCAGAAAACAGAAGAAAAAATAACTGCGAAAAGTAACACCCCCCCCCCCCCGCCCCTTGCCTGTCAGCACACCCCCCCCCCCACTCAACAACTTGCCAACAGTCTATTATTTCACAATCGGAAAGCCCGTTCATTTCACATTTATAAAACGAAACTGAAAGTGGGGGGCGCCGTAGCGGGAGGTTCACCCAGGGTGGCATATTGGCTAGAAACGCTACTGAAGCCACATGGCGATCATCGACGTGACGATCACAGAGGCTTAACGAACGTTAAGTTGATGTCAACGTTGGGTTTGGACACAGATGCAGCAGAGATGCTGAAATCGAACTCGGGTAGTCTTGGAGGATAGTCTTGGAGCGGATGAGGAGACGAATGAAAAACGTGCGTTGACGAGCGACGATTACCTGAGAGTAGCACAGATCTTTTGTGTGATTGTGTTGTGGCATCGATGGGCAGCTCTGTGTGGATTCCAAAGGTGGCCCCTACGCAGTGTATCTGTGTGTGTGTGTGTGTGTTTGTGCTTTCAAGTGTATATGCCACCATCTACAGTAGGAACACTGGCATACATGTGCACGGGTGTCGCACTATCCACTCAGCACACTCATGCGAGAAGGGAGTGTTCTCTCTCGTCAGGTAAGAGTCTCCTATCCGCTCATCTGGGATGGCGGTGCTGTGTGTGTGTGTGTGTGTGTGTGTGTGTGTGTGTGTGTGTGTGTGTGTGTGTGTGTGTGTGTGTGTGTGTGTGTGTGTGTGTGTGAGAGAGTGGCTGGCTCACCGTGTGAATGTGACGCCACATATCCTCTCATAAACAATCAGACTCGGAGGGGGGGGGGGGGGGGGGGGGGCATCGAGGTCCACTCCACCCGTCTCGTACTGTAGACTGACAGAGGGAGAGAGAGAGAGAGAGAGCAGAGAGAGAGAGACAGCAGAGAGCAGGGAGCGGAGAGCAGGGAGATAGAGATAGCAGGGAGAGAGAGCAGGGAGAGAGAGCAGGGAGAGAGAGCAGGGAGAGAGAGCAGGGAGAGAGAGTAGGGAGAGAGAGCAGGGAGAGAGAGCAGGGAGATAAAGATAGCAGGGAGAGAGAGCAGGGAGAGAGAGCAGGGAGATAGAGATAGCAGGGAGAGAGAGCAGGGAGAGAGAGTAGGGAGAGAGCAGGGAGAGAGCAGGGAGAGAGAGCAGAGAGAGAGCAGGGAGATAGAGAGAGCAGGGAGATAGAGAGAGCAGGGAGAGAGAGTAGGGAGAGAGAGAGCAGGGAGATAGAGAAGAGCAGGGAGATAGAGAGAGCAGGGAGAGAGAGTAGGGAGAGAGAGCAGGGAGAGAGAGCAGGGAGATAGAGAGAGCAGGGAGAGAGCAGGGAGAGAGCAGGGAGATAGAGAGAGCAGGGAGAGAGCAGGGAGATAGAGAGAGTAGGGAGAGAGAGCAGGCTGAGAGAGCAGGGAGATAGAGAGAGCAGGGAGATAGAGAGAGCAGGGAGATAGAGAGAGCAGGGAGAGAGAGAGCAGGGAGAGCGAGGAGGGAGAGAGAGAGCAGGGAGAGAATTTTGAATAAAAAAACTTTTATTTTCAATACCAGGCATGTTTACCCCATTGTCATTTTGTCACAAGTTAAAAATCCAAGGTCATACAAGTAACCTCCCACCTCAAAATAAAAACCACATCAGAACCCGAGAACAAAAGAGTTCTCCCTCACTGAACAGAGGACCCCCTGCACCCTCCAGATGCGCACAAACCCCTCTATGTTCCCTGTCAGTTTATAAAAGGCAAACTCCACCCTGAGTCTAGCCCCTTCAGCATCAGGACCACATCCTCTGAGCCCCCCCCCCCCCCCCCACGGTTCCTCTGGGTTTTCCAAATGGCTAATTTGGCCCCGACAGAAAATTAATCAAAATATGTACCTCCCTCCTGCTCACAGAATAACGTGAGCCATAAATTAAAAGACCAAAAGAAAAACGCTCCCCCAAACCCTTAAACCAATACTGCAGATGACTAAACAAACTAACCAGTCGGAAACACTGAACAAAAAGATGCTGCAAAGTTTCAGGCTGTGAGCAAAAAGGCCAGCCGTCCCCGCGCCAGGATGGAGGTGCACCAGATATCTGTTGGTAGCTACGGCCCCATGTACCATCCTCCACTGGAGGTCACCTGTCCGTTTGTCAACGGGGGGTTTGTACAGGGACCGCCAACAGCCCCTCGGAGATGTTCCTGTGTCAAAAAACTCAGGGAGAGAAAGAGAAAGAGAGAGAGCAGGGAGGGAGAGAGCAGGGAGAGAGAGAGAGAGAGAGAGAGAGAGCAGAGAGAGAGATAGCAGAGAGAGAGATAGCAGGGAGAGAGAGAGAGCAGAGAGAGAGATAGCAGAGAGAGAGATAGCAGGGAGAGAGAGAGAGCAGGGAGAGAGATAGCAGAGAGAGAGATAGCAGGGAGAGAGATAGCAGAGAGAGAGAGCGAGAGCAGGGAGAGAGGGCCATGGAGTTTCTCTCCACCCGTCTCATACCGTAGCACCCTGGCTGGTGGAGCATCAGATCATTAACTACCGTAGCGCTGCTTTCAGCACAACTGTGACCAGTGCTTCTGGTACAACTGTGAGGAGAGCTCTCTAATGTGTGTCTGTCAGAGAGAGAGAGAGAGAGAGAGAAAGAGGGAGAGAGAGAGAGGGGGAGAGAGAGAGGGGGGGGAGAAAGGGAGAGGGGGAAGAGAGAGGGAGAGGGGTAGAGGGAGAGGGGTAGAGATAGAGAGAGAGAAAAGGAGGAGCTGGGAGAAAGAAAAAGAAAAGGAATGGGAGAGATAGCAGGAGTGGAGAGAGAGAGAGAGAGCAGGAGGGGAGAGAGAGAGAGCAGGAGGGGAGAGAGAGAGAGAGCAGGAGGGGAGAGAGAGAGAGCAGGAGGGGAGAGAAAGAGGAGGAGGGGAGAGAGAGAGAGCAGGAGGGGACAGAGAGAGCAGGAGGGGACAGAGAGAGAGCAGGAGGGGAGGGAGAGAGAGCAGGAGGGGAGAGAGAGAGCAGGAGGGGAGAGAGAGAGCAGGAGGGGAGAGAGAGAGAGCAGGAGGGGAGAGAGAGAGAGAGCAGGAGGGGAGAGAGAGAGAGCAGGAGGGGAGAGAAAGAGCAGGAGGGGAGAGAGAGCAGGAGGGGAGAGAGAGAGAGCAGGAGGGGAGAGAGAGAGAGAGCAGGAGGGGAGAGAGAGAGAGCAGGAGGGGAGAGAAAGAGCAGGAGGGGAGAGAGAGCAGGAGGGGAGGGACAGAGCAGGAGGGTAGAGAGAGAGAGAGCAGGAGGGGACAGAGAGAGCAGGAGGGGAGAGAGAGAGAGAGCAGGAGGGGAGAGAGAGCAGGAGGGGAGAGAGAGAGCAGGAGGGTAGAGAGAGAGAGAGAGCAGGAGGGGAGAGAGAGAGCAGAAGGGGAGAGCGAGAGAGCAGGAGGGGAGAGAGAGCAGGAGGGGAGAGAAAGAGAGAGCAGGAGGGGAGGGAGAGAGAAGGAGGGGAGAGAGAGAGAGCAGGAGGGGACAGAGAGAGCAGGAGGGGACAGAGAGAGGGACAGAGATAGGGGCGAATTCACTAAAGCAAATTGCGCCCGCTAATTGCACCATTATATTGCGCGTCAGTTGCGCCCGCTATGTGCTCCGTTTTAAAAACCTATTCACTAAAGAAATTGCGCTAATAATATCCCAGCGCAAACACGCCCATTCGGTGTTTGCGGCTGAGTGCAATTTGCTGCTGATATAGGAAATGACTATAAATACTGCGCATACAGCGCGAACTCGTATGCATATCATTGGACGATGGCAGACAGAAAAAGAAAGATACGATTTTCAGACAGCGAACATGAAGGCCTCACGGACGAGGTTCAAAAACATGTCTCACAGCTTTCCGCAAAAAATATCACGACTGCAGCAAAAAATCATATTTGGGGTTTAATTTCCCAATCAGTCAGTGCCATTTGTGTGTGTAAACGCGGAAGACTGCAAACGGAGGTGGAATGATTTGAAAAGACGAACAAAGGAAAAATTGTCATTTTATGTTATGCAAGTTGCAGCACGATGATCTGGCATACTTTTGGGGGAGTGTATAACATTGCCCCACCGGTACGATCTAGGCATCTAAACGGCTTTTCAGGATTCCAAATGTGCACTCAATCACACCGCGCGTCCTGATGTGAGGCCAGTTGTACACCGCCTCTCCAACGTTGGAAGGATTACGCACGGGAGTCATCATCCATGGCTGAAGATGATACCTGCCGTCACCTATGATACAAAAGCAAAATATTTTCAAGACCATTCAAATAAAAAAATATTGTGTAGGCTATGTTTTTATTTATTTATACCTAGGCCTATATCGGCCCCCAGCCGTTCAATGAACAGCTATAGGGAATGCGCAGTTTCGCGTATAGACTATTATACGCACAGTTTCGTGCTATGTAGGCTATTATAAGTATTATTCATTGGGGGAGCTTGGACTCGCTGGGGACGGGTGGAGAGACGCATAGTCAACTGAGCCTCCCCAGACGCGACTTCATCCTCCAGTTGGCTGAAGAGCTGCGCGCTCTGGTGTCCAAACAGCTACCGCGGTGGTTCTAGTGTTAAATCAAAAAGTGACCTTCTTCTAAATATTCTCTCACGAACAACACGCCTGGCATTGCGATGCCTTCGCCTCGCAACAATCACTGCTGCCATGATCAGCGGACAGGCTGGCCGCGACACACCCCTTGCGCTTAAATACCACCACGTCTCTGAAAACGGTATTAATTTCACTTTAACTGCGTGAGGCAATTTGCGCCGATCTTTGTGAATTGGGCGGGTTTTGCAATAATGTTCATTTGCATAGAAAGGGGAACATTCTCCGCCCATATTACCTAATTTAAATATGAGCTAATAACACCGGCGCAGAGAAACGCAATGACGAACGCAATGCAGTTAACACCGTATTTCACCCTTTGCGAGGGCTTTGTGAATAGCAAACATAATTTTTGACTTATTTGCACAGGCTTTGCGTCAGGAAAAGCTGCGCAATCCTTTAGTGAATTCGCCCCATAATGTCAAGGCTAGACATTACTTTAGATGTTACTTTTCTTTTGCTTTTAAATTAAATGTTCCACTGGCATATATACTGTGGAATGGAAGAGCACCTACAAAGCAGGAACCCGAAATTGAAAAAGATCAGAAGGGGATTTGTTTAGATCCTGTCTAAAGAAGGCTTGAGTTGATGATCAGAACTCAAATTGATTCAGGATTCAGCTATAATTTCAGTAGCTGACATTTAACAAAAGCCAGAAATAATCACAGTCAATTTTGTACAGTACTTCGCCATATTAATATAAACCTTTGAAAGGAATTATGAATCTAGGGTTATTTTAATGGATTTTATTTTCAAGGCTTTTGGAGTGTGTGTGTGTGTGTGTGTGTGTGTCTGTGTGTGTGTGTGTGTGTGTGTGTGTGTGTGTGTGTGTGTGATGGACAGTGATTGATGATGTCTTCTCTCCCCCTGCCCCCTCCTCCCCCAGAGGAAAAGATTGCGGTACTCTGAGCTGGACTTTGAGGTAAGATCCCGCCCCCATGCCCTTCCAGCCTGTCTCTGCTTCTGTCTGCTTCAGCCAGGTTTGAGTGACGCATAGAGGAGCCAATGGCATCGCTAATCGCCCCTCCCCTCGCGCCTGTGTCTCACATGCTTTTGACGCATTAACTTGGTTCAGTCCGACCATGCATAGTGTGTTGTTTCTCTTCAACAAGGATCTTGGACCCTTCCCCCTTTGAATTCAAATTTGGTATGGTCCTGATTCGTTCTGGTCCTGATTCGTTCTGGTCCTGATTCGATCTGGGTCCTGATTCATTCTGGTCCTG
Organism: Borostomias antarcticus; assembly: GCF_949987555.1. Taxonomy (NCBI): domain Eukaryota; kingdom Metazoa; phylum Chordata; class Actinopteri; order Stomiiformes; family Stomiidae; genus Borostomias; species Borostomias antarcticus. The sequence goes on from NC_140254.1 coordinate 14,478,755, forward strand.
ATTCGTTCTGGTCCTGATTCGATCTGGGTCCTGATTCATTCTGGTCCTGATTCGGTCTGGTCCAGATCAGTTATGGTCCAGATTTGGTCTGGCCCTGATTTGGTTTAATTGACAATATTGTGTGTCAATGATCCCATGAGATTTCAACAAATGTGGCTTGTGTGATGCCATTCAGTTCAGTTAGTGATTCATTATGACTAAGATATGAAGCAATATCAATGGGCGAACATGCTGGATGCTTCCAGAACACAGCGCTGTCCAACACAACTGTGATCCACAACGTTCTTGAGATCTTGGTTGAAGAAACAGCAGGGTGTTCTATGTGAGTGAATCAGATTGGCTGGTTGACTGTGTTCTCTCTGGAGGGATAGATTGTGAAGTGAGTGTGTGTGTGTGTGTGTGTGTGTGTGTGTGTGTGTGTGTGTGTGTGTGTGTGTGTGTGTGTGTGTGTGTCTGTTTGTCTGTTTGTCTGTGTCTGTGTCTGTGTCTGTGTGTGCGTGTGCGTTTGTGTGTGTGTGTGTGTGTGTGTGTCTGCGCGTGTCCGTGTGTGTGTGAGAGGGGAATTGTCTAGTCATGGAATGATTGAGCCTGGGAGCAATGGGAATCTCCAGTCTCAAGTACCCCCCCCCCCCCCCCCCCCCCCACCCCCCCAAACTAAACCCAATTCTACAGTATCACCTCGTTACTGAACATTGGCTTCCCTTTGAAAGACTGGAGATTCACTATTCAGTGTGGGGGTGTTGTTCACAGATGAAGGTGTATGTGGTACGTCAGGTGATGACTAACAGGCTACCAAGCACTAACACTTAGATCTGCTTACCTGGAGTTGCAGGAGGTTGCCCCTAGACACTGATCTGAGGGCAGCTTTCCTGTTTCTGCACCTTCAGTGTATGCTGACGATGAGGGGGGGAGGGGGGGGGGGGGGTTGGTACTGTACGTTGGTCCTGGAGGCTAAGGGCAACCTCTCGCCAGAACTAATACCCCTACCTGTCTGGGCCCTCGCATGACACCATACTGCAGGCTGTTTCTCCACCCCTCTTCAACTGGGCCTTCTCAAAATGGCCGACTTTGTATCAAAATGCCTGCCTTTTTGGGCATCCGCATAGCCCCTTCCTATCAATCAATCATGTTCTCTGAGGAGGAAGAACGAAAGACCGCGCCATAAAAGGAAAGGAGAAAAGATACGTACAGTAGACAGAGACTCGCCCAATCTGAAGACTTTCAGAGCAAAACAGGTGAACAGCTTGAGAGAATGTGCAAGACAAACATGTCTAGCAGAGGGGGTAGCAGGATGTAGAGAGTGAGAACAAAAAAGAGCGAGAGAGACAAGTAGAGAGTGAGAGAGATGGAGAGAGAGGACGACTAATTGGTGCCAGGGTTCAGCTCAGCTCTCTGCCAGCCTTGGTCGGCTTGTACCGGCTTCCAGCCCTTTTGTGTCTCAGGTAACCTCAGAGTGCCTGTGCCCGATTAGCTACTGGAGCGAGGCTCAAGCACAGCCTATTAGCGCAAAGCAGGAGAGAGAGAGAGAAAGAGAAAGAAAAAGAGAAAGAGAGAGAGAAGAAAAACTTAGTGTATGCACTGATTCCTCTGCCAGGGACACTTGTTTCTCTCAGAAAAATTGCCTTCAAGGTCTTATCTTCTATCTTTCTGTGTTTGTCACAGGTTCAAGTTCGAATGCTGATTCTGGATGTGTGCCTTCACACAGCTGCTAGCCGTCAGTTTTAATGTCAACAAGTGCCCGACTGGCTAACAAGCTAATGCTAAGATCAATCGTCTTTGGCAGTCGCTCATTCCAGCCAGAGTGCCAGATAAAAGCACAAAGAGCCATCAGGTCCCTTCTAGCCAGAGCTGTTAACGAGAGGACAAAGACTTATCTCTGAGCCCTCAGTCTGTCCATCAATCCATCTTCCGCTCCGTCCTCCATCCTCCGTCCCCTGCCAGCCAGCATCGCTCGGCCCCCCTGCCTCTATCTACCTGTCCCCTCCCTCCCTCCCTCCCTCCCTCCGTTTTGGCGTTTCGTTCATTTTTTTCTGTTCATTTTCTTTGCTGTCCCTTCCTCTCTCCCTTCCAGAAAGTGATGCACACTCGCAAAAGACACTCTGAGCTGTACCATGAACTCAGCCACTCCTCCAAGTTCCACACCATAGACAGGTATAGCAGGGACCCGGCCGTGTCCACCTTCAAGGTAAGACCACCCGGGAAACGAAGGGCCTGCAATTAGGGGGCTGACCAGTCCCGCTCTCCTGACCTCCCTCCCTCCCTCCCCACACACACACACACACCCGCATGCGCTCAGCCCAGCGTCACTGACACCGTTGGTGTCTTCTCACTTGAGCACCTTAGAGGGAGGTTCCTACCTGACCTCTGACCTCTGTGTGGCGAAGGTCTACAGCGTCCAGCTCTAGTCTGGTGCTGTATGCCTGATCTGGGTCCAACCCTGCTCTTACGCTCGGGACGGGGGTCTAAACCCAGTTTGAGTCCAGTGTGTCGGCGCAGGGGTGGAGCTACAGTAAAGACTGTACCAAGCTGTCCAGGAAGTGAGTCCACCACCTATAAGGGTAGCTCGACATCACTGAGCACGGTATAGCTACTGCACGCTATACGAAGAAGATTCTTGCTTGGTTTTGCCCCGAAAGTAGTCTAGAAGTCGCACCAAAACACGTCACTGAAGTGATATTTCATGCGCTCATAAACACATAAGCATGAGCATTAAAAACAATAACCCTTTGCTAGAAATACCAGTTTGATAATATAAAGTCAACATGTTATAAACCTGTGTCTAGGCATGTCCCTTCTTTGCGTATTTACTGTGCTGTACTGTCATGTGTGTGTGTGTGTGTGTGTGTGTGTTTCCGTGTGTGTATGTGCGTGTTTCCGTGTGTGTGTGTGTGTGTGTGTGTGTGTGTGTGTGTGTGTGCGCATGTGGGGCGCAAATCCTCATGTCTCCTGTCCCGTTGCGTGACAATCTGTGAATCATTAATGCGCCATTAGCAGCAGACTAAGGAATCCCCGCTCGCTGTCCTCCGCCCTTCAAAGGCCTCATTTCATTAAGATTTGAACACGCAGGGACACACCTCATCTGCCGGTCTGCGGTGCGCCAGTCCATGATGAGTTATTCAGCCCTGATAGGTGTTCTCTCTCCCCCCTGACATCGGTGGCACGCTGCTTTACATCTCATTTACACAGCCATCGAGCTGGGGAGCAGAAGCCAGGCCGACATCTCTCATACTCCCCACAGAACACACACACTCACACACACACACACACACACCTACACACTGTACATACTCTCTGATACACATTCACAGATACAGGCTGACACGCACACACACGCACACACACACCACATAGTGTATCCCCCAACCTGCCAGATCTATGGCCTTGGCCTTCATTCCTCATTTGTTCCTTTTTGATCAAAACTTTGAGGAACGCGCACAGCATCAGTCATACATTATGGAATAGAATTGAGCCACACACAAACAGAAATAGATCAAACACACACACACGCGCGCGCACACACACACAAATGCACAATTTTAAACATGATACACTCAGTGTGATAGGGAGAGAGGGCAGAAGGACGTAGCATACTGAACTGCATCCATTACAATAAAGTAAGTAGACACTGCACTTAAAAAGTGAGTAATGACTCTGATAATGCTGTTAGTGTCAGACCTCTGACAGACCGCGCCCGAGATTGGCTCCAGGCCTGTCAACATTGGACTCTCACAGGCACCTCACACACCCAGATGCTGACTGTACAGCAATTATGCAGATAGGCTTTGAATGTGTGTGTGTTTTTGTGTGTGTGTGTGTGTGTGTGTGTGTGTGTGTGTGTGTGTGTGTGTGTGTGTGTGTGTGTGTGTGTGTGTGTGTGCGTGCGTGTGTTTCTCTGTCTGTCTTTTCTTGAGCAGCTGAGCTTAGGAGTTAATAATTAGCCCCTCAGTAATGGCATTAATGTCTCATAATAGCTATAATAACAACTTTTCTCAGTCGTATGAAAGACAGTTTGAGATTTAATCCTCTTCCCAATTTAGACGAATGAAACATAATTACTGCTAATTATCTTGTCAAAGACAGATACTAAGTTTGTTACTGAGAATTTCAAGGCTGAGATTTCCCTTTCACTGCTTAGTGACAGTGTTGACTGCCTATGTATGTAAATGATAGTATAGATATAAAATAAAACAAAACAAAAAACAATCGAAACGACCTAAACGTTTTGCCTAACGGCGATTTTAACTCCAGCCCCGGGGACCTTTGACCCATAGCACTAACCCCTCTAACCTCTGAGGTCCCTGTTGGCCCCCCACAGGTCCCCCCTCCACCCCCACCCAGACAAAGCGAGCTGTCACTGGGACACGCAGCGTCCCTGGTTTACAAAGAGAGCCAACGTAAGCATGCTAGACAACACGTAAACAGCTCACCTTTAAAACCACTCTAGCCGCTAAGCGCCCTCAGTTTGGCTTTACTGCATGGTTACCACACCTCTTTCTCCCTGTAGCATCAAATTAAACGTTAAATGCAATTATTGTTAGTCGCTTTCGATAAAAGCGTCTGCTAAATGACTGTAATGTAATGTAATGTAATGTAAATTAGAGATCGGCTCCGTTCCTGAGTTTGTCTTCGGAACAAATCAGTGCACAAATGGCTGCTAAGTAACAGAAAAGTAACCATGGACTAAACCAACTGGCGTAGTCAGAAGGGCTTTGGTAGCACCCAGTCTTCCCTCAGCGCAGTGACTGTGTAGTCCCCTGGCGGTGTGTGCTTATACTGACAGACAGGGCGGTCAGCGCCATGTGCCCCTGTGCTTCTGTTACGTAACTGATTGAAAGCTATTGCCCAGTCTGACATCCCACCCCTAACTCACTCCCATCTGGTTGATTTGTAATGACCTGATTGTATTAAGCAATATGGCCGAAATGGCTTCAGCCCCGTCCCGTTGTCGCAGTCTAATGGGCGGTGTCTGATTGGAGGGGGGTTTGATATGAGACTGGACATACGTCACGTCTGCCATGCTAGAAACCAAGCATGGAGGGGCTGTGACATATTTGGTGTTGTGTTTTCTGTGTTTTTCTTTACGGCTGATAAACCATTTCAGTGCCTTGTGTAAACCTGACCTAAACGGCATTAAAGTCGCGTATAAAGCGCGAGAACAAACCAATGAAAGAATCAAACGAGTTTATAATCACCTCATAAACTGTTCTCCTCAGTCCACAAAGCAAGGTGTTTAAACCAGGGTGTTTAAACCCAGGCACTAAAATGTGTACGCAACATGTTCTATACGAGAGCAGAACCGTTGAACCGTTGGTCAATGGTTAGAGAGTTCTTTTATCTCATGAAGACATTCAAGGTCAAGTGGTCAAGTGTGAATTACCCTTTAACACTTCACTGAAAAGGTAGGGTGTGTGTGTGTGCGTGTGTGCGTGTGTGTGTGCGTGTGTGCGCGCGTGTGTGTGTGTGTGGCTGGCTAAACAGCAGATGAGTGCATATCAGAACCCCCAAACACACACACACACTCTCTCTTACAAGCTCACACACCCGAACACGCACATCTTTCTTGCTTCTCCATCTTATCCATTATTTTATTCTTCTGATGAGTGCAGTGGGCTTGGATTGATCCTGAACACTACCTGTCTCTGAGACAATCAATCTCAGCAGCGAGGGGTGGGGTAGGGGAGGCAGGTCGCTAAATCAGCGAGCCAGCGCGCGCTACAGTACCGCGGCTAGGCGGGGCCGGTCTGGGAGGCGGTTAGCCTCTTAGTGATGACGGAGGCGGCGGCAGAATGGCGCTCGGCACAGCGAGGCCCCATACGCCTCCAAATAGATGAAGCCCCTTATTTCCATCTATCCTCCCGTAATGGAGACCGCTGCAAATGAGCGCGCCAGGGGCACCGTGGCAGGGACGGAGAGAGAGAGAGAGAGAGAGAGAGAGAGAGAGAGAGACAGAGAGAGAGAGAGAGAGCGCGTGGAGGAGTGTGGGCGAGGCAAACCCGACTGCTGAAATATGCATTAGCCCCTAGTGTTTGCGCTAATGTTTAGATTTACAATGGCTTCTCTCTCGGTCTCAGTCTCCTTCACATTACATACGGGGATAGCCAACCCCAGTCTCTCTCTCTCTCTCTCTCTCTCTCTCCCCCTTTGTCTCTCAGTCTCCCTCTGTCTCTCTCACTATCTCTCTTTCCGCCTCTCGACTCTTTCTGCGTTATTCTCTTTCCATGGTTCAAGAGGTGAACACAGACATTTGCATGCGGTGCCCAACGATGCGATTATATATCCACTCAGAGTGTGCAATTGAGTTCTGGGCCATATGTGTGTGTGTGTGTGTGTGTGTGTGTGTGTGTGTGTGTGTGTGTGTGTGTGTGTGTGTGTGTGTGTGTGTGTGTGCGCGTGTGTTTGTGTGTGTGTGTGTTTGCGTGTGTGTGTGTGTGTGTGTGTGTGCGCGCGCGCTTGTGTGTGTGTGTGTATGCGCCTGTGTGTGTGTGTGTGTGTGTGTGTGTGTGTGTGTGTGTGTGTGTGTGTGTCTGCCTGCGTGCATGCATGCGTGTGTTTGAATGGCACAGCAGTCGGGCTTATGCATATTTCAGCAGTTAAATGGGGTGTGTTTCCTGCTCATAGTCTGACATGCTGTGGAGGATGTGGAGCGTGTTCAGGTTCCATCTCCAGATGGATAGCACAGAGTTGTCTAGAACTCAGTGAGATGAGAGGCACACAACGGAACATGTGTGCTGTCCACAGTGCTGTAAATACGGGCAGGCTCATTCAAAGGCAGCCAATATGGTTATATATTCAAAATCGTTACTGGCGTGACATATTGCGTGCACAGCTGCTGTGTATGTGTTTGTATTTGAAGTCAGTGAAATTATATGCTGTACGTATGGTCAGGTCCAGCCTATTGGGCTCTGATCAGAGGTACATGAGAAAGTCTAGGATGATATTTCCATTTCCAAAATCAACTACCGTGCAGTGAATTCCAGGGCATCCATTTTAAGACACTCAGAGATTACCTTTGTGTGTTTTATTTAAATATGCCATTGCTGAGAAGGCAAATAAGGGACATTTGGCTCACACAATCAGAATGCTTTGAGGTTGCCTCACTCATTAATGAGCTGGATTTATATATATATATATATATATATATATATATATATAACAAAAGAGTCAACAGGTGCAATTTCACTGCACTCTCGAACCCTGAGGTTTGTTAGTCAATTTGCTAGCATTAGGCTTAAGGGCTTCAGTGTCTGCACCAAGGCACTCACCCTTCTTTGTCACATCTCAACCGCTCATTTATTTCCCATCACTGTCTGACATTCTTCTCTCTCTCCCTCTCTCCCTCTCTTTCATTTCCTAATTTGTCCCTCTAAACTCTGCCGTCAATGGCGCAGTCGAGGAATTAATTGAATAATAAATTCCTCTCATTAGCTTGTTTTTAAATTATTTCCTTGCCCCCTTTTTCCGTGCCGAGTACAAATTCGTCATCTGTTTTCACAAATTGCCCATGAAAAGCCTGTAGCCTAGCTTTAGCGCGCTAGCTCTCTCCCTGGCTCCGTCGCTTGCTCCTAATGAGGAGACGGCCAGCCCAGGCGGAACAAAGCTAACGCTAGCTTCGCGCACCGAGAAGCACAATGCTAATTTAGCTCGTTTACTGTCCTTGGGACAATTACAGAGAGGTGAAAAGGCCCGAGTCGTGAGCCGGAAATGTTTATGTGCGAGAGCATGGCCCTGGATCATGCCGCAGACAGCTGAGCTGCAGTCCCTTGTGTCTGTGCGGCTGATTGCTCGTTTGTTAGCGATGTGTAGCTGTAATGGAATTTATTTGCCCTACATTCACCGGATGGGCTAGTCTCTTTGAAGGGCCCTATTACAGAATGCCACACAAATCTTTTTTTCCCCCACCAACTCAGGGATAAGTGGCAATAAAATCTTCTTTGCCTCATAATTTGTGTTTCTGTGCTCTAATAGACAGAATATTATTCAAAAGATGGATGTTATTACTGTGTCTTGGTGGATGAAAGTGATGTATTGGAAGGGGACTTACACATAATGCATCATCACAGGACTTGAATCCTGTGCTCTGGTTGGTTCAGACAACCCAAGCCCACTGATAACTCATCAACTTATCTGTTCTGATACATACTCATCTTTGGCCTACTGTAGCTTTCAACGTATGTTTTCAACTTGATGTTCAACGGCCCTTTTAACTGGTTAATTTCTATGTCGATCTATGTTATTTGAGTTGTGTCTGGGTTTCCGTGAGTGAATTAACTGAATGTCAGTCTGTGCTGAACGCCGGGTTTTAAATTTGTTTGCTTCTTCTTTTTGTTTTGTTCTGTTTTGTTTGTCTGTTGGCTGGTTGGGCTCCGTGTTGCATGTTTCTGGGTCTTAGTTTGACTGTAGCCACACAGTCAGCAGAGCCAAGGGCAGCAAACATCAGAAAGGTAAAACTAACCCATAGAAGCAGCTGTAGTACTGCACACCTCCCCCACACCTCACACACACACACACACATCTGGTTTCCTCCATGCAATCCTGTAGAAAAGATCGGTCAGACAAGTAAATTACGATCTCTGTAGAATGATTCTAGATCTTGGTAGAATAGAATAGAACCCCACCACCAACCCATCTCTACTTCTATACAACCATCACCGTGCCCTGCCGGTGGCATACTGTGTACTACTGTATGTGAACTTTGATCTGTGACATCACTTCCTGCCACCCTGTTGTTGAACACGTGATGGGAAAGACAGATAGAATTGGAATGATGGAGGGTCTGGTGAGGAAGAAGAGATTGAGTTAGAGAGGAAAGAGAGCAATAACGGGGTATGGGTGGGGAGGGGGGGGGGCGGAGCGAGGGAGCTTAGGAGAAAGAAGGACACAGAAGAGAGAGAGAGAGAGAGGGGGGAATAGGCAAGGACACAGTAAGAGTGAGAGAGCAGAAAGAGAATGACTGAGTTAGTGAGGGAGGGAGCGAGGGAGGGAGGGAGGGAGGGAGCGAGCAAGCGTGGGGTAGCGGGGTTGAGAGACAGAATGGGAGACAGAGAGAGACAGAAAAGGAGAGAAGGGGTAGATTGAAAGATAGAGCAAGCAATAAAGAAAAGGGCAAGAGAGGGAATGGAACGAATATTGACGAGAAGGGAAGTGGATGTCTGAGTGAAGGACAGATTGGAGAACGGGAGGAAAGGTCTGTGCGCTTTAAGCCTCGGGCAAAACACAGACTCACCACCACCGCCAGGTTTGGTATTCCGGGTGTGAGAGAGGGTTGCCAGGTTAGGAGTATAAGTTGGGGGGATGCGCAGGCTTTTGGGTAGACGGTGGCCCTAGAGAAAATGGGGCGTATCTACTGTAGGATCACCTGATCTATGCCAAATCCATAACAAGCAGACACAGGGTTTTGTCCCGGATCAGTTTCTACAGTAGAACCAACGCCAATCCTTCAGCGAGACGTGAAAGGAGGGTTTCAAGTCGCAACGCTCCCTCCCTTCTTGCCTTCTACCTCAGCTGTCACCCCCCTCTGTTCACATTCAGACCAGAATCCTACTTTACTAAACCGTGGCTCTCTCGCTAAGATGAGCGGTCATAGCCTCTATTCTATAGTCCTGTATGCGTACTGTGTGCGTGCGTGCGTGCGTGTGTGTGTGTGTGTGTGTGTGTGTGTGTGTGTGTGTGTGTGAGAGAGAGACAAGAAAACCAGAGATGAGGACTCTGACTCAGAGAGCAACAATAGAGGTGGGCTCAGACACCGCCCTCAGAGATGGAGGTAGAGAAACGATGGAGGTAGAGAAACAACGTTGTGGTTTCAGGGCGACCTGTCAGTGACTGCGATCCCCTCTCTCTCTCTCTCTCTCTCTGTCTCTGTCTCTCTGTCTCTCTCGCCCCTCCTCCTCTCTCTTCTCACTCATTTTACCACAACAGAGGGGAAAACGATGGAGCATTTCGTCTGCCGGAGGTGAAAAGAACTCTTCGAGTGTAAGTAGAGCTGTCAGGGAGAGAGGGGGAGAAAGAGTGAGGGATGGAGGAGAGGGACGGAGAAACGGAGGGGGAGAGAGAGAGAGGGAGAGAGGGAGGGGAGGGCGGGCAGAGTAGATATGCACTAGCAGCACAGTCACGTTAGCCCTAGTCTCCCAGGGATAAAGTTAGGCTTGACTGCGGCATTAGCCACTCTCCCGCATTACACAATGTTCATGTTCCCAGTGTTTAGCATGGAGATTGGCTCCCGGAGATGCTTTTTGTATTCATTTTGCCAACTGTCAGCCTGCGACGCGCCGAGAATTATAATCAGGCTGACGTCGCCCCCTGGCGGTGTGAGGGCTCACTGCGCGCAGGCGGCGCAGGTAGGGGAGACAGACGAGGCGACACATGGTGTGCTCTGTGTGCAGGCGTTTGTGCTCTGTGTGCAGGCGTTTGTGCTCTGTGTGCAGGCGTTTGTGCGCGCATTCATTGAACAAATGTATGTATAGCGTGTTTGTGTTGCGATGGGGGGGGGGGCAAATTGACGAATCAAATGTGGTTAGGTGTGTAATTATAAAGGGAGCGAGGGATGAGCTGGGTATGAGATGAGAGAGGATGAGAGGTGAGGACGAGGAGGGGGGGATGACTGCGGGGAAGGAGCCGTGACACAGCCAGGCGGAGCGCAAACTCGATTGCGGTTTATATAACCCTGGTGTTCTCCAGACTCCTTCATCACACACACACACACACACATCTCATCATCACCCTCGGGGGGGGTTGGCATAAGAGTGCAGGAGGTTGAAAATCCACTCCCTGACAGAGATTGGACAAGAGATTTTCAGTAATACCTACAACTACTGTACACATTACTGACGGACTCCTCTGTGATTATGGAGTCGGAACCAGACTCGGGTAGGCCAGCAGGGGTGTAGTGAGTCGGGTAGGCCACCATATACTCTGAGTAAAAAAGTGGGTATTTTATTTATTATAAGAATCCCCGTTAGATGACACTTAGACAACAAGCTAGTCTCCCTGGGGTCCAAGACAACATTAAAAACACAGAGCAGAAGTGTGTTTACATTAGTGGTGGTTAAAGAAGTGGGTATACTATGGGTCCATGTATAAAGAAGTGGGTATACTATGGGTCCATGGATAAAGAAGTGGGTATACTATGGGTCCATGGATAAAGAAGTGGGTATACTATGGGTCCATGGATAAAGAAGTGGGTATACTATGGGTCCATGTATAAAGAAGTGGGTATACTATGGGTCCATGGATAAAGAAGTGGGTATACTATGGGTCCATGGATAAAGAAGTGGGTATACTATGGGTCCATGGATATAGAAGTGGGTATACTATGGGTCCATGGATATAGAAGTGGGTATACTATGGGTCCATGGATAAAGAAGTGGGTATACTATGGGTCCATGTATAAAGAAGTGGGTATACTATGGGTCCATGGATATAGAAGTGGGTATACTCTGTGCACCTCCGTATACCCTCCACTACACCACTGTAGACCGCATTCCCGGTCACACCAAACAGGGTCTGGAGCACGTAAGTGGGGTTGTGTTCTTTTGAGCTAGAATCCTTGGCTGTGTCTGTAACAGCTGAAAGTAGAAAAGTCCGTAGCACAGCTACTGCTCCAACGCCTGCGTGTGTCTGGAACGGCCCTTCTGCGTCACGCTCGGCTACTGTAGCTTCTCCGTAATTCTGGGAAATCGTTATCTCTACCAGATAAGGAGCCCCTGTTAGTATAATAGCCCTTATCTCTGATGCAGAATTCTACCCAGGCCCATATAGTATTTCACATGAAGGGCCCACCCGCAGACCACATTCAGAGTTTACTGATCCCACCTGGGGTCAGCTGGCCAGGTCAACCCATCTCCAGAACGACTGATTGGGAAAAGTGGGCGGTGTCAGGGAGAGAGCACAGTAGCTTCGACCTAAAGGAACAAGAAAGAGAATACGTAATGGCCTGCGCAGGCTAACAGTTCGAGGAAGGGTTGGAAACCAGCTGATTGCGCAGTCTTATAAGCCTGGTTCACATCCGCCAGCTAACCCCTTAGCCGTCTGCGTCAACCATCCACCGTCGGACACTAAGGAAATGAACGAAATTTGATTGCTTCGATTATACCGATTCGATCCAATTATGCCTTTATACCGTCACTTTGGAACGCGATCGTTCTATAGCTGCCGTTTTCAATTTAGAACGCGTTCGTTCTATAGCTGCTGTTTTCACTTTGGAACGCGATTGTTCTACAGCTGATGTTTTCAATATTCAACCTTGGGCATAAAGGAGTAGTAGAGGGAAAATGCATGTTTAGCCCTGTTTTAAGGTTACTTATGATCATATACAATGGTTCAGATCAAAACGTTGACAAAACTAGCGCTTTTGAGAAAGTCTGATAATTGCTCTACCACCGTTTTGGTCATACAATGGATGTGGGTGGGCACCGTGAAACACAAGAAACTCACCGAGGTGTTGATTGGCGTTCTGACATATAATTCGCCATAAAGTAAGATTCTAGTTCATCTGGAAAGATGAACTTTTTAAAAAATATTTAGCATGGAACTATTTATTTCCGCAAACTAGGTAGCCTAGCAACATAAACAATAACAATAGCTACCGTAAGTAGTTCCGCTTCCTGAATCCCCTCTGCGGATTGATCTACATATCTACAACGGTCGTGTCAATACAAGTCAATGGATTTCATAAAATGATCAATAAAACCCTACAGGATTCATACTTTGCGGCGAATTTGATGTCAGAACACCAACGAACACCAATTACACCCTCGGTGAGCTTCTTGTCTTTGAAATCGAGAGTTAAACATGTTTTTGAATGATTTTTCAAGTTGCCCACCCACATCCATTGTATGACCAAAACATTGGTAGAGCAAATATCAGACTTTTTCAAAAGTGCTAGTTTTGTCAATGTTTTGATCTGAACCATTGTATATGATCATAAGTAACCTTAAAACAGGGCTAAACATGCATTTCCCCTTTACTACTCCTTTAATGGAAAGACTCACAACAAGATCTTAATGTTGACCACGACACAGAATCCGCCCACACTCACACTAGCTAGATGTGAACTATGGAGAAGTTTTTTTATTTTATTTTATTTAACCTTTATTTAACCAGGCAAGCATATAAGAACAAGTTCTTATTTACAAAAAGCAAACGCCTCTTGAGGGAAAGGGGTTATGGGGCTGAAAAATAAAACAAGGTTAAATATAGGTTGAAGAAAAATAGCATACATTGACACATCACATACACAACACAAAACAACATGCACCACTACAATGAGCAATCACCAGCACAGACATACAGCAGCAGCAAATCATCAGCAAACATGCAAGACAGTTAAAAGACAGTTAAAGACAGCATACATGGAAGCATTACAATACCTATGGAACATACAGCATACAACTAAGCATCACCACCACAAACTCTTCTATCATACAACAGCAGCAAACACATCAGCAAACACGCAGGACAGTTAAAAACAGTTAAAGACAGCACACATGGAAGCATCACAACACAAATGTATCATAACATGCAGCATAGGATTACACAGAACACAACACAGAGCATCACACAGGCACGGTAAGACAGGCATAACACAGAACACAACACAGAGCATCACCCAGGCATGGTAAGACAGGCATAACACAGAACACAACACAGAGCATCACACAGACATGGTAAAACAGGCATAACACAGAACACAACACAGAGCATCACACAGGCATGGTAAAACAGGCATAACACAGAACAGGAGGACAAGTGGAATGAATGGCAAAACAACTGAGGGAGGATGTTATATGGTGGAAAAGCATTTACACGAATCGGCGAGAGTGAGTGAGATGGCATAAAGAAAGAAGTTCACCCCAGACTTTCTCACGGAGACTTTCTCACTCTCTCACGCGTCTTTGTCCTTTGCCCTCTGCCCCCAAACAGGACAAATCAACCCCAGAGGAGCAGCACTCCTGGGACAGCTTCAAGACCATGACCCCGGAGCTGTCCATCATCCCTGGCGAGCAGAACGACAGGATGGAGCTGCACAACAAGACCTGGGACTCTTCATCCGCTAACACACCCGACAACTCCGAGGGAGACTTCCAGACTGAAGTGTGAACACACACACACACACACACACACAAACAGACCTCTCATACATTGAGACACTGAATCATACACAGACACACACACACACACACAAGTCCTCCCACTCCATGCGATGTGCTTTGTTGGATTCTATACAGTATTTGTTTACTGCTCCAGTGGCCAGACAAGGAAAGAATACTGTTCTATTCTATATTTTCACACAGACATTTGAAATGAAAGAACAGAGACTTCTTGATGAGACTGGGATAGATACATTTTTAAATCAACACAAAACTAAAAAAAAAAAAAAAAAAACTGTTTCTGAAAACGTCTTGATTTTATTCCGGATAAAACAAAAAAAATAAGATTCTCTTTCACCTGTTTGATGATGATTTGAAAAAAAGAAGAAGAATATTTCTGCACCGTTCTGTTCTTTTTATAGAAAGAAAAAAATGTCACTGTTTGGCACACTGTTCACCCCCTCCCGTATCTGTCCTGTCCCTCTGAGGGATGACGCAAGCACCCGTTTGTTTTTTTCATCTTCTTCTGGAAGGGTGGGGGGGGGGGGTGAAGGTAGATCATTAATGCAGTACGTGCCATCTTCTATCGTTCCAGTCAAACATATTTGTCCATTCCTCTCACAGCTTCCCCTGTCAACATAACGTCAAACAATGTATTTCCTTTTTGTATATTTTAATATTTCATTTTCTGTCCTCCATGGGTTGAACCCCCATCCAAAAAAAAAAGATTTATGCGTGAAAAAACAACATTTCAACTTGATTGGCCGTTGTGTGTCATGGTTCATCTGTTTCGGCGTGTTTTACTGTGGGGGTTTTGGGTTCGTGCTTGTGCCGCATTTTCCTGTGAGAATTTCACGTGTGGAATTGTAATAGAATGATTTATTACACCTTCTAGGTGATGCCGTATGTGAGCTTGCTTTCTGGAGTAACATTCATAGCAAGTCTGTCAGGGGGAACACACGCTCAAAAGGCTGGTGGCGGCCAGGCTTTTCCTTTTTTTTTCCCTGGTTTGAGATAAAAGCTTTTTAAGATTTCAACATCCAAATCAATTACACACACACACACACACACAGTCAAGTCAACTATTTTATCTGAGGAGTGGATGCTGGAGAGTACTCTCATAGCACTTCTCCTGATAGAGGCTTTCCAGCCAGCCCCCCCCCCCCCCGGCTCCAGGCCTTATCCACACACACTCCCATAGCTTCCAGAGAGAGTATTGATCAAGACGACAACCTTCCCCCCGGTAACTAAGGAATCGAAGTTCAGCTTGCTCCACGGGAACCTGAGGTGTATTTTTCGCTCAGTGTCTGACACATCCGCCAAACAAATGTCGAAAAACAACAATCCCAAATGGTTCACGTTGGCTAGACACACTGTTAGCGCGGCATCCAGAGACAAACCCTCCAAATATATCAGTGTTTCTCTCTCTCTCTCTCTCTCTCTCATGAAATTTTTATAGAACATTCTATCAGCACTTACTTTCACAGTGCTCAGAAACTCCTGAGAGACAATCGATAGGACAGGGCCGGACGCCAAAATGGAGAAGGAATAAAGGACATTAATTGAAAAATGTAACTCGTTGAAAAAGGAAGAGAAAGAGAGAGTGATGCACATCTCACTAAAAGGTGGAATAAATTGATAGATATTAGATGATGCTGCAAACACACATTTTGACTATACAGTAGACTCTCTATAGTCTATATTCGGTGTTGGATGGTGTGGGAAAGGTGTTTATTTTACCTGCCCAGCTCATCCAGATCCTCCTCCCCAGAAGGGCTGGGAGCTGGTATAGAGAGAGTGTAGGACATGATGGTATCAGCTCAATAGTTAGACCTCTAACTGTCCTCCCTCTGTCTAAACAAGCTCCCAATTAGTGTGTGCTGGTGTGTGTGGGTGTGCACGTGGGTAGAGAGAGAACAATATAAAAAGAGCAGGACTTAGTGAGAGCAATAGAGAGAGTGAGATTGAGAGCGATAGAAAGAGAGAGAGAGAGAACGGGTTGAGCTCTACACAGTAATTATCAAGGGGATAGCGATTTGTCCTGACATTTTCCAAACGCAGCCCTCGAACCATCTGCTTAAAGATCCCCGATGTCCTGGCGCGGCCCAGACGCAGATGGCGAGACAAGAGTGCGAGTCTCTCTAACCTTTTCAGCTAATCAGCTGACATGCACGCCGGCTACAGCTGCTCCTCAGAGGAGCGTCAGGGGAGTGGCCTCTAGGCGCTGGTCTGAGCTCAGTTTGCTAAACTGCCCTTTTAAGGTTCAAGGTTAGGATTAACTGGTCCTACCACCTGCCTTCAGATTAGATGTTTTACTCATCTTGGGTTTGTCCTTGGATGTTTAGTAGTATGATGGGGTTAGGTGATGATGGGTGAGTGTAGTGATTATGGATTGTGATTGAATAAACTGAGACTGTGATGTCACGTGGGTGGGCAGTACCAGAACTTCCCTCCATCCCCTGAGAACCAGGTAAGTGAGGATGTGTTCCCATTCTGACTCTCACTGGTATGACTGTCCATGATCATGTGACTGTGCCCATGCCAGCCTCCAGTGTGATGTGTTTCCTTCAACCAATCAGTATCTAGGCTGTCTCACCTTTGACCTTTTGTAAAGCAACCTGTGAAACTGTAAAGATTCTGACAAAAGTACTTACAAAACTCCTCTTTTTCCCTGATTATGTTGTCTAACTGATTTATCAATCGCCTTCTTTGAATTTGTTAATTTAATAAGAATTTGTGTCAAAACAACAAACATGGAACTCAAACTTACTGTTGGGCTATTCAGTGATGAGTATGATAAGATGTGAGTGTAGGATTTAAGCTTGTATGTGTAGCTTGCCAATCCCCAGTGACATAGACTGTGGAGCATATTGTCACGTAAGACACAATATAGTCAAGCAACAGTTAGTTAACCTTCAGCCTACCATGTTTGAGAAGTCAACTCTCACCAAATAACCACCCAACATACCTAAACTGGTTTGAAAGTTGCTGAGAAAGCCCCTCCTCTTCCCTCTACCATTTCTGTTTTTTTATACATAAGATTGTACAAAGTAGTCCTCTAATGTTTTCATAGTGTCTTTTTATATGAAAATAAATTTTCAAATTGAATCAAGTGTCTCATGATTTTAACCACATTTGGATAGAACATCGTCCAGACCGCTCACCACTAGTGCTGAACTGTAAGTGTAACATGACACAATTCAATCAATGGGTCATAATGGCTGGGTCATAATGGCTGGGTCATAATGGCTGGATCATAATGGCTGGGTCATAATGTCTGGATCATAATGGCTGGATCATAATGGCTGGGTCATAATGTCTGGATCATAATGGCTGGGTCATAATGTCTGGATCATAATGGCTGGATCATAATGGCTGGGTCATAATGGCTGGGTCATAATGTCTGGATCATAATGGCTGGGTCATAATGTCTGGATCATAATGGCTGGGTCATAATGTGTTTAATATGCACATTTCTCATGAAGGTACTGTTGCATCAGCAGACTTCACTGTCGGCCAGGGTTTTATCCACTGTGTTTTGGTCACATCGGTGATATGATGGCTTATTGAGTCTGATATTTAATCAATGGCCGGAGAGAAAAGTAGTGCCAAAGTTGAATTGTAGATCAGATTTAACATTTATTTAGTAAAAGAACATGCAGTTATCTGTCTCAGTCCTCTTTATAGCGGGAGCCTGTATCTATACATAGTTTCAGTCCAATGGCTAGAGTCCTCCAACTATGACCTTGTAGTCAGTGGACAGTATGCTCCTTATAGCTGTACACTTGACCTTCACCGGACACTGACCAGGTAAGTCAAGTCAAACTTTATTTATAAAGCATATTTAAAAACGGCCGTGGCTGACCACAGTGCTGTACGGTGGGCAGACCAGTCCCATGACCCCTGAGGCATGTATGGTCTCGTGCTGAGTAGCGGCACTTGTAACAAGAAAAAAAAAACTCTAAGCAATAGTTTTTTTAGCATTTCAGTCTCTAAGTCCCTTTGATGTGCGCTGAAAGACGCGTTCTGATGGATGCGCCGTAGAGCGGAGAGTGCTCGGCGCCGCCGGGACGCGGAGTGATTGGATACGAGACAGTGCACACGCCTCAATCACCTCTGTGCCCACTCGCCAGCTCTCCCAAAGGCCTGTGGGTAATTAAGTGAAAGTGCCGACATGTCCGCCCATGTAACGTTCATAAGTGACCTCGGGAGAGAGACCACACACTCAGAGACGAAGGAGAGGGAAATGACGGGAGGGAAAGAGAGAGAGAGAGAGGAGGGTTGGGGCAAAAGAGAGAGAAACAAGTGGTCGGAAAAGGTGAAAATAAAGGGCCGTAGAGAGTGAGGAGAGAAAGTAGCAGTCACACATTCTGTTTTGAAAGCCCTCCTCTAGTATTCCCTCAGGATTGTGGGTAATCAAATACGGAAGAGGTAACAGTGGTGGATTGGAGGAGAGAAAAACGGAGTGGTTGGTTTCAACAAACAGGTCACTGAAAGAGGGATCAGAAAGGCTTGGAAAGGAGAAAAGGCAGGAGTGTGATCTGGAGAGAGCAGGAAGAGAGAGATCTGAGTACTTTGTGTCTCACAGAGGGACAGTGCTGAGATACCGAGTGGGGAGCAGACAGGGAGAAAGGTCATTAGTGTCGGGTCTGGGGAAAGAGAACAGCGAAAATCCATTGGTTTAATGCTGGTGTCATGTTTCTCTGACCCCCCCCCCCCCAACACACACACACACACACACACACCCCTTCTAGTGATGAGCAGATGGATCAGGCCCAAAGGCACTAACTCAACACCACTCAAACTGAACATGAGGACCAAACAGGCGGATCGGATCAATGACGGAGAACGGGGGGGTACAGAACAGCGGGAAGCAGGCAGGGACACCGTGGTGAGATAAGCAGGTATGGAAATGCTTACAGTTCATATAGAGTTCACGCTCCTGAATCAAAACTGTTTTAACCACGCCTGTCGCAGTACAACAGTCGTCATAGGCACCATGCTACAGCAGGTGAGGTGCGACCCAGGAAACCCAGTCTCCTCCATAACATCGCGGACCGGCTGCATAGTGGGTGTTTCCAAAACGGGTGGTGGTGTTTTTTGGAATGAAACACTTCAGTGTACCCTCCTCTGTGTCTCGCCGCCATTGCAGTCTTCGCCAACCTGGCACTGCTGCCTGGGACAGGTACGTCAGAGAGATCTGCCCTGGCAGATTCCAGCCTCGCTGAAACCTTATAGTGGTCCACTAGAGCGGCCCCTGGTAAGCAGGGTGGGAGACCCTAATCACTGCCAGGAGCGCTCATTCAAATTCAAAGTACAGTACTTTATTTTCTGCTAGGAACTTCTTTGTGGAGTGGAAGATATAATATAACACACGATACAACCCAGACACAGAATACATCTATTACACAATAAACATTAAAGCTCCTAAATATAACACTAAGGATAAATATATAATGCATACAGTGCATAGAGCTTGTGTGTGTGTGTGTATGTGTGTGTGTGTGTGTGTGTGTGTGTGTGTGTGTGTGTGTGTGTGTGCATGTACGTGCATGTGTGTGTGTGTGTGTGTGTGTGTGTGTGTGTGTGTGTGTGTGTGTGTGTGTATGTGTGTGTGCGTGCATCTGCGTGTGTGTGTGTGTGTATGTGTGTGTGCGTGCATCTGCGTGTGTGTGTGTGTGTGTGTGTGTACGTATGTATATGCATGTCACAGTGTTGGCCAGTAATGGCGGTGACATATTAGGCAGTCCGTTTCCCTGGAGTAGGGAGTGGTGGGTGGGAGGGGGGGTTGGTGGTTAGGATGGTTGGTATGATCACTGGAGTATTGAAATGGCGGACTCAGGGTAGCTTGTCTAGGCTCTAATCTGGCTCACACATTCACTCTCACACACACACACACACACACACACACACACACACACACACACACACACACACACACACACACACTAGGATCTGGCTACCTGTCATCCTCAGTTCCCCATTGGGAGCTGAAAACCAAAAAGTGACCAGTATCTACTGTCAGCACCCTCCACCTCCATGTGACAGGGGGAGGGGGGGGGGGAACGAGGTGCCAGTTCTCCCCGGCGGAGGTGTCTCAGTCCGGGGTAATGTACAGCTCCTTCTCAGCCTCTGCTGCATCACCTGCTGCCTGGTTAATGACCAACGGTGAGGGTACCAGAGTTTTCTCATGGCTCTTTCTCTCTCTCTCTCTCTCTCTCTCTCTCTCTTTCCCCTGACTCAGGCTCCCCTTCCTCATGGGTGGAACAGGAGATGTTATCTTGGTGGCTGACGTTTGGAGTGAACTCTGTGTTGCTACAGTACCCTGCTATAACACAGACAGAATTCACCATGGAACTATGGTGGTGGTGTTGGGGGGGGGGGGGGGGTTCGGCCTGAACTCAGTGCGTTAGGCAGCTCAACAAAGAGAGCTACCCAGTCGTGTGAGCCAAGACTTAACACATTGACATGTCGGCTTCATCTTCTTCCAGCTCCCTCCATGGCGCTTCGGGATGATGTTGATGACCAGAGCCATGTCAGAAAGCAGGGGAGTAAGCTACTGTTGAGTACATTCCGTCCCCCGTCCCCCCCACCTCTCTCTCTATCTCTCTCTCTCTCTCTCTCTCTCTCTCTCTCTCTCTCTCCATCCATCTGTTCCTGTTGAGGAGTCTCTGCCCCAGCTTCGTAGAGAAAGGCCCGGGATAAAAGCGGGAGGTGTTTAGGGACCCCCGTCTCGCACGCGGGGGAGCGGATGCTTCATGTGAGCCCGCTCTCGAGGCCGGCTGTAACACAGTCTAGACCAGACGAGGACTACTGTAACACAGCCTAGACCAGACGAGTACTACTGTAATACAGTCTAGACCAGACGAGTACTACGTAACACAGCCTAGACCAGACAAGTACTACTGTAACACAGTCTAGACCAGACAAGTACTGCTGTAACACAGCCTAGACCAGACGAGTACTACTGTAATACAGTCTAGACCAGATGAGGACTACTGTAACACAGTCTAGACCAGACAAGTACTACTGTAACAGTCTAGACCAGACGAGTACTACTGTAACACAGCCTAGACCAGACGAGTACTACTGTAACACAGTCTAGACCAGACAAGTACTGCTGTAACACAGCCTAGACCAGACGAGTACTACTGTAATACAGTCTAGACCAGATGAGGACTACTGTAACACAGTCTAGACCAGACAAGTACTACTGTAACAGTCTAGACCAGACGAGTACTACTGTAACACAGTCTAGACCAGACGAGGACTACTGTAACACAGTCTTGTAACACAGTCTAGACCAGACGAGTACTACTGTAACACAGTCTAGACCAGACGAATACTAATGAAACACAGTCTAGACCAGACGAGTACTACTGTAACACAGTCTAGACCAGACGAGTACTACTGTAACACAGTCTAGACCAGACGAGTACTACTGTAATACAGTCTAGACCAGACGAATACTAATGAAACACAGTCTAGACCAGACGAGTACTACTGTAACACAGTCTAGACCAGACGAGTACTACTGTAACAGTCTAGACCAGACGAGTACTACTGTAACACAGTCTAGACCAGACTAGGACTTCTATAACACAGTCTAGACCAGACGAGGACTAATGTAACAGTCTAGACCAGACGAGTACTACTGTAACAGTCTAGACCAGACGAGGACTACTGAAACACAGTCTAGACCAGACGAGTACTACTGTAACAGTCTAGAAAAGACGAGTACTACTGTAATACAGTCTAGACCAGACGAGTACTACTGTAACACAGTCTAGACCAGACGAGTACTACTGTAACAGTCTAGACCAGACGAGTACTACTGTAACACAGTCTAGACCAGACGAGTACTACTGTAATACAGTCTAGACCAGACGAGGACTACTGTAACACAGTCAAGACCAGATGAGCGTTCCTGCAACACAGTCCAGACCAGATGATGCTAACTAACACAGTATGGACATCTACAAACACTGTCCCTTTCAATTTGTTTTTCACTAAAGTGACTTTTTAAATATTCATGTTTTTTTTTACTGTGCATTTAATTTACAGTACACAACATTGCTAACACTCAACAACAACAACAACAACAACAATAACAACAACACGTAAGTAGATTATGAGTATAATTGAAACCGTTTTGGTTCCATATTAAAGCCTCATATCCACTCAGACATAGCCTATGCAATAACCCTTTTTCTTTGTCCCAGGTATTTCCAAAGAAGTTAGCTGTAGGTTATTCCACTATGAAGCTCCCTTCAATTGGAATAATCTTCCACTTTCTATCAGACCCAATTTAGTAGTAGCTCTTTCCACTGCTTCAGGTCATCTTTTCATCTTAAAACAACCTGTTCATGCCTTTAATTTGTGAATTGCTCTTTATGCTGAGCTGTATCTGATTTATTATCTGGATCATTGTAGCTAGTTTCCTTGTATAAGAGTTGTGGTATGGGTCTGTGGATGGGAGAGGGTGAGTGAGCTGTCTGTATCTGTGTAGTAATGTATGTAATGCTGTTTTGTCTATATGTCTTATCATTTTGTATTTAGGTGTTTAGATGTTTTGAGGTACGACCCCCTTGAAAACAAGATGCTGCATCTCAAGCTGCTATCCTATCAATAAATTCAAATTCAAGTGGATCAGAGCACTTCATCTTAAAAAAGAAACTTTTTAAAGGCCTCATCAATGTTTCAAGAGCAGCCAAGAAATGCAGAGCTCTTTGGGGTACATCTGCACTCCTAAAAATATATTTTTTCATGCGTCATATTTTTTGATAGCTTTTAAAGGGAGACTGATGAAAAGTGCAGACTAGGCTAATGGAATGGTTACCTAGCTTTTATATTTGAAAACTTTTCCCATCGCTGCATCTGATACCCTTTGAAAATATTCAGAGTAAAAACATGTTATCATCTTTTATTCACTCAACAGATTCCATTAGCAATATTTTTTTATATTTTTTATTATTTTTCTTGTTCCCTTTCTATATATTTTTCCGATCTTTACGATAATATCAAGCGTCACGACTCTGCTTCCTAACTCATGTTTATCCTGGGAGTAAATAGAGATTCTCAGATATTCTCAGACATTGTACCATATCCTACAGTAAGTTGCCAGATGTTATAAGGTGTTAAGCTGTGCGCACAAACACACACACACACACACAGCGCCGTTGTTTAGCGGTGAAACGTGATGATAATTATAAGGGCCCACAAGCAAGCAGGGCATACAAAAAAACAAGAGGTCCCTCTTTCTATGACAAAATTATTCTGCATGTAGATCAGTCACACTAATGCTGCATCAGAATTCTAATTAAGACACAAATAATACAGATGAAATACAGATGAAAAAAAAAAAAAAATTCCGGAGCAATATCCCCCCTCTTAAATGGTTTGGTCTTCTTCTGTGGTGGTGGCGGTGTTTTGAAACTTGAAAGAGACCGCCACCACCACAGAAGATAGATATAGAAAATAAATTCACTCGGAAAAAACGCGTCTAAATAAGTTATTTAATGGTAGCGCCGAGGCTTCAAAACCCAGCATTTGTTTAAATAGTTTTTAAATTGTTTAAATAGACCCTTTTGCTTAGGTAAATAAAGTTCCATGTTTATCTGACACTTGTAAATATGAGCGCCTCTCCTAAATAGGCCGACACCGATTTATTTTGACGGCGAAGTGAACGGAGGGTGAAAGGACTGGAGTCTGGCATGAGCGAGCATGCGACTACAGGACTGAAAAGGGCTAGCTAGATGCTAGATAACGTTAGCTACCATTAACTAGACAGCTACTACAGTTCTAGTAAGCTAGCTTTCGCTAGCCAGCCTCAACCACTGCACTGCTCTAGTGAGGTGGCTACTGTTAGCTAGCTTGCCAGCTGGCACACTTGCAAATACTTCCTGTCCAAATAAATACATAAAAATCCAGTAGCAGCAGCCAGGACACATGTTTCCATTCTTATGAATGCTTAAATTATAATGTGCTATGCTAGCTAGCCGGTCCTGTTGTCTTTTTAAAACCTTTGTGCTGCTACTCACAGAATCATCTGTGGCCCCCTCTGATCTAGACACCCACCCCCATCCCCCAGAAGATGCTTTAGATGGTGAGTGAGTGACTGGTAGACACTGGTTGGCTATTAAACTTATTACTAAACTACTGTACTGCTATGAATAGCAAAATGTAGATGTAAGTTAACCCAGGTTAAGATAGCCTACATATGAAACAGTTACATTACATAAAGAAATTCATGGTTAATAAATAAATAAATAAATAGTGTTAAGTTAATTAATCGAAATTCATATAGAGTTGATTTCTTTTTTTAAACCTTTATGTCCTGCTACTCACAGAATCAGCTGTGGCCTCGTCTGACCTAGACACCCACCCCCAGCCCCCAGAAGATGCTTTAGATGGTGAGTGAGTGAGGTAGACACTGGTTGGCTAGTTAAACGTATTACTGAACTACTGTCCTGAACAGCAACATGTAGATGTAATCCAGGTTAAGATAGCCTAGATAGGAAACCGTTACATTACATAAAGAAATTAATTAATAAATAGTGTTGTTAATTCATAGAAATTCATATAGAGTTGATTTCAGTTTAAATGCTGATTTGTTCAGTTCATTTTTGTTATTTTAGAGAGGGTATTTGCTCTTGAAATAAGAGAGGCGTTTATTAGCCAATCAACAGCCACCTAGCCAGCTTCCTGTAAACTCTGCAGTGCTACATAGATTTATTCCCAAGTCTTAAGAAGACACTGTTCTGTTCTTACTGTCTACAGAGCCAGGTCCTAGCCAGTTAGAAACAGAGAATGAAGGGAGTGAAGAGGCTCATAGTAGTTCCAGTCATGAAACTGCTACAGACAGACAGTCCAAGTACAGGGAGTAC